>NW_027481384.1:0-79186 GCF_050403205.1 Rhodotorula paludigena | reverse complement strand
GTCTACGGCGGCGGCGCGCTCCGGCCCAACGGCGGCGCGCTCGGCGGCGCCCAGGGGCAGAGGCGGCAGGGCGCGCCTGGCGCGCCCGGCGCACCGGCGGGCGCGGCGCAGAGCCTCGCGGGCACGGTCGTCGGCAACGAGAGCGACCCCAACTGGCGCGAGCAGAAGATCAGCATCCCGAGCGACATGGTGTACGTCCCTGCCTTTCTCTGGGCTTCTATGATCTCGAGTGTCTGCTGATTCGGTGCCGAGCACACAGTGGCTGCATCATCGGCCGTGGCGGGACCAAGATCAACGAGATCCGCCGCCTCTCGGGCTCGCGCATCAGCATCGCCAAGACGGCGCACGACGAGACGGGCGAGCGCATGTTTGTCATCTCGGGCCTGCCCGAGTGCGTCTTCTCTCCCCCTCGCTCCACCCGCCCGGACGTGCGAAAGTATGCTGACAACGGTGGCTGTCTCCTTGCGCAGGAACAACGAGAAGGCCCTCTTCCTCCTGTACAACCAGCTCGAGTCGGAGAAGGAGCGCCGGGTGCAGAGCGTCCAGGAGGAGCAGGCTGCCGCGGCGCAGCAGCAGCAGCAGCAGGCCGAGGGCGCCGCCGGTGAGGCATGAGCTCCGTCGCCCCGACGCACCGCTTGTCCGCCTCGCCTTGAACCCCTACTACCGTCCCTCGCCTCCCTCGCCTCTCTCTCGCCTTCTCTCTCTCTCGCCTTCTCCGAAAATCTCACCAATCGACAACACAACGCCCCCGCTTCTCCCGCCTCCCGTCTCGCCTCTCGCTCGCCTCGCCTCCCCCGCTCTCGACATATTCTCGCCCCGCCTCGACGCTTTACCACCTCGCATACCCGCCTCGTCTCTTTGCACCATCGTCCCGTCCCAAGCACCCTCCAATCTCGTCGTCCGCCGTCAACGGACCGGCAAAAAAAACTACACCCTCGAAGAAAGCCTGCGCCTTTTCCAGCGGGTCGCGCTTCCCTCGCCAATCCCGAGACGCGCGTGTACGGACATGACTCGCAATCTCTCTGGGCGTGGCGTAAAAGCACACCTGGCCCCTCTCCCGCCGGAGGGAGCCGGATCGTGCAGCTGTGTAGCTGGTTTCGCGTACTACCCCTATGAGGTTCTGTCGTGAATGTGTGTGACTGTGTGTGTGTGTGTGTGTGTGTCCCCCAACCTGTTTGTACTCTAGGGTCCTCTCCCACCACCCGTCGCGTAATCCGAGGCGCGGCCAAACTCGAACGATCCCGCGCGAAGCGATGCCTGCGAGTTGCGAGGGAGGAGATAGCTACAACAGGTGTCTATCGGTAACTGCGTCGTCTCGTGTCTACGCCGTATCGTCGCCGTCCCACTGTCGCACGAGCCCGCGCTCGGCGCACCAGTCGAGGAATCTCTTCCACACGCCGGCGTCCGCGTCAGGATCCGCACCGGGTGGCGCTCCTCTCCACACCAAGCCACTCGCCGAGGCGGCCTCCGCCCGGCGGAGCGTCTGCTCGTTGCCGACGACGATGAGGGCGTCCCTCGCGCGCGTGAGCGCCACGTTGAGGCGCCTCTGGTCCGTGAGGAACCCGATCTGGCCGCGCTCGTTGGAGCGCACGGTCGAGAGGAGGACGACGCGCTTCTCGCGGCCCTGGAAGCCGTCGACCGTGTTGACCTCGACCTCGCTCGCCTCGGCCGCGCGCCGCGCGCCGAGCGACGCGCGCAGGACCGACGCGGCGTACCCGCTCGAGAACGTGTTGACGAGCAGCCGCGTCTGCGCGTAGTACGGCGAGATGATGCCGATGTCGCGCGCGGCGAGCGACGGGTTGCGCGAGAGGAGGTCGCCGACGAGCGAGATGAGGAGGTGCGACTCGGCGCGATTCAGGAGCGACTGGCGGTGGGGCGACTCGCGCCCTGTGTGCGAGACGAATGCGACGGGCTCGGGCGTGGAAGACGATCCGCTGGTTAAAGGGCCAAAGAAGCGCGACTGGAGCGGGGGTGGGCGCGAAGAGACGGCCGGTGCATCGCGCAGCGCGCCATGGTAAAAGCTCGAATTCGGGAAGGATGAGATCGAGGGGCGCATACGGTACTGCGTGTCGAGAAGCGTCGACTTGACCTCTGCGAAAGTCGGCGTCAGAGGGACTCGGGTGGCAGTTGCAAGGATGGAAGGCTCACTGCCCGAAATCAGCAAGCGCTCAAACAAGCTGATGTGCAGACGCTCGTCCTTGGCTTCTTGTGACTGTGAGAGCAAAGGGGTGAGCCAGGGTGGCGATGGAAGGAGGGCGTGGTCAAGTACCGTAACAACTGCCGGCAACTGCTTGTGGTCACCGATCAAGGTGGCGTGACGCGCGCCCTTCATCAGCGGGATGAGCGAGACGGGCTGCGCAACGTGCTAGATCAACGCGAGTTTATTCTGCGGAGGAGACGAAGAGAACGCACCTCAGTGCACATGGCGGCCTCGTCGAGCAGGACGATGGGGAAGTCGACCATCTGCGGGGCGTCGCGCGCGTCAAAGAAAGCTCACGCCAGCTCAGCAGAAGACATGTACGCACGTTGAGTACCTTGCTCGCGCCCGACCCAAGCGCCGTCGCGCAGAAGACATCGGCCGTCGCAAGCAAACTCGAATACAGCTTGTGCTCGAGCATGATGAACTTGCGCCACGCCTTGCGGTACTTGCCCTCGAGCTCGACTGTAAACGCAAGATGCACAGGAGCCAGTCAGCCACGGTGCTCCGTAGAAGCGGTATGAACCTGTACGCACGGTCTTTCTCCTCTGCCTCCTGCCCGCCGCCACTCGGTGCATCCCTTCGCGCCTCGCGGTGCTCCTGCAGCGCGACCCGGTACCCCTCGCTCTCCTCCCGCGCCTGCTCCAGCCGGTCCCACAGCGGGTGCTGCTCCTGCCTGCGCTCGATCGTCCACGGCTGCGCCTCGGGCGTGACCTTGCTCGCCTTGCCGCAGCGGAGCGGATTGAGCCCCGCGCGTACGAGGAGAAGGACGAGGTGGTCGACCGATACGTGCGTCGGGGCCGCGAGGAGGATGGGCGACGGGACACGGAAATGCAGCTTCAAGAGCGCAATGAGCGAGACGATCGTCTGCGACTTGCCCGTGCCCGGTGGCTGTGCGTAGAAGCAAGACCGAGGTCAGATCACGGCCGCAGTGAGTACGGGAGCTGGCAAAGGTGAGATTCGCTCGGACGCACCCCTTGGATCAGGCTGAGCTTCTCCCCGAGGGCCATCGCGATAGCCTTGGTCTGGCTCTCATTCAGTCCGAGGTCGGGGTCGCCGGGTAGCACAATCGGGTCGTCGCGCTGGTACCGCTCGATCCACGAGTTGATGAGCTGGTTGTCCCGCAGGACGTCTGAACGCGTCTCGGTCGCGGCCGGCTTTGCCGCACTCGTTCCAAGCGTAGGATCGGCGCTGCGCGCATTCGGACGCTCCGACAGATCCGTCGTGCCGGTGGAAGAGGACGGCGCCGAAGCGGGCACGACGAGCTCGCGCAGCTCGGTCCCCTGGAGCGTCCACTCGCGCAAACTCGCGACCGTGCCGCTCGCACCGTACGCGTGCTGCAGCGCAAGGACCTGCGTCGCATTGTGCGTGCGCTGCCGCGCCGGGTCGAGGTAGAAGTTCGAGAGGGCGGCGGACTGGAGGTCGTAGGATGAGAGGTCGAGGCCGATGTCGATCCTGCGAGGGCGGCGTCAGCCGCCTTCCGAAGGAACGACACGGAGCACGCGGTGCACGCACTGGTAAGCTTCGTCGTCTCCCATGGACCACATGTCGCCCTCTTCGAACGCGACGATGAGCTGCTCGTCGCGCACCTCGAGCAGCGTGCCCTGGACGTGCCACTGGTCGTCGCCCGCCGCGCCCGGCGGAGGCTGCGGCCCGTTCTTGCTCCCGCTGTGCGTAGCTGGGCGCGTGATGCGTAGGATGGACCCCGGTCTGTGCGAGACGGACAATGTCAGCTTGAGAAGGTCCAAGGGTGAGGTGTCGAGACGCACGTCCACTTCCAGCCCTTCTCGGGCGTGAGCAATCTCCCGTCCTCGGCCTCAAACGCTGCAACAGCGCGCTGCCCGCCCGTCGCCGCCGCCGATCCGCCTTCCCTCTTGCGCGACTTGTCCTCCGCCGACTCGCCTCCCTCCTGCTTGAGCTTGTCGACGCGGCTCGAGTCGGTGAGCCACGTCCCGAGCGCGCGCATGAGCGTGAGGCCCTTGAGCTCGCGCTCGGCGGGCGTGCCGGACCGCGCGAGCGAGGCGCGGTAGAGCGTCTCGTCGGCCTTGCGCGACAGGTCGAGGAGGCGGTCCATCCTGTCTCGTCGAATCGTCCTGTCAGTTGCAACATCGCGCGAGAAAGGAAAGTGAGAGACGTCAAGACGCACCGCTTGCAATACCGGTCCGCGTCGTTCCATGCGCCGCGCTCCGACTCTGGCACGCGGACCTTCCACCCCCACTTCTCCTCCCCCTGGGTCTGCACCACGCGCGCGATGCGCGCCGCCCCGACGCCGACGCCGACGAGGCGGTTGTGCCCGAGCGGACGCGTGTCGGTCTCGGTGCGCGAGTAGAGCGGCGGGGGCGTCGAGCGGAGGTAGCGCCGCAGCGGGGACGAGAGGCGCCAGTCGTGCCGCGACGAGAGCGGGGCGTGGAACCGCTCGAGATGAGAGGGGTCGGCGGGCGGGGCGGGAGGGAGGTACGGCTGGATGAGGGTTGGGTCGAAGGGAGGAACGCGCTCGAGGCGGAGCGGGCCTTCGACGCGTCGTGGTCGGGGTGGAGGCGGTGCAGCTAATGGCGCATCGACAGCGAGCGGGAGTGGACTCGGTGCAGCCGATTCCGCCGCTGCGAGGGCCTCCTCTGCGCGTATCCGCTCGTCGAGCGGTGCATCCTCCGCTGCCGCCTCTTCTTCCCGTACTTCCTCCTCCGCCTGCCGCCTTAGCAGCTCGACCCATTCTTCCTCGTTCTCCCACACTCTGCCCTCGTCGCCGACGACCGTCTCGCCCTCTCTCGGCGCGGTCCCGGCCGCCGCGGCTCCTCCGAGCGCCTCGGGGAGGACGGGTTCCGAGTCGTACAACTCGAGTCCGCGCTCGTCCCACTTTGGGTGGCGCGCGTTGGCATAGTCCTCCGCGAGCGACTGCTGGAGAAAGGCGGTAAAGTCGGACAGGAGGTCGTCGGCGGGGAGCGGATCCGAATCGGAGAAGGACGGCGAGCGCGACTTCTGGCCCTGTGGTGGTGCTCGGGACGGTGGCGCGGCCGCGTGCGCAGAAGGTGCCAGAGGTGGTGGTGGCGGAGTGCGGTCAAAGTTTACGCGCGCGGCGAGGGCGTGGGCGTCGCGGCGATGCGACGAACAAGGGGACGAGGACGAGGTAGACGCGACGGCTGCTCGTGGGACGGCACCAGACAGTGGCCGAGCATCGCCTGGCAACAGCGCTGGTGCTCGCACGCTGGCTCGTCGCAGGCCGCGCGGTTGGCGCGCGTGTGCGAGGTGGCGAGGATGCGCAGGACGCATCGCAACTTTGCCGCCCTCTGCTCGTTGGGCTGTGCCGGTCCGCTGCAGGTTCCAAAAGTCAGCCTGGACAGTGCTGTGCGAGTCTCGAGCTGCACGCACGCGGGGAGAGCGAGATGCGCGAGCGCGTCCTCACGCGACGGAGAGCAAGCAGACACGGCACAGACGCAGCGGGCGAGACGGCGGGTCGCTCTGCAGTCTCTCGTGAGCTACTCTGAGCGTGTCTGGCGTCTATCCAGCCGAGCAGGAGGTGGAGCGAGGTGCGAGGGAGCGTCCCTTTCTCCGTCTCGCTCTCGCCCTCCGCCGCTTCCCGCTTCTTCCGCGTCTGGGACTGCCAGCCACGCTCCAGACTCATCTCGACGACGCTAGTACTCGCCTGAGCTTGTCCGCACCGCCCCGGGTGCCCTGCATCTCGCTGTCTGCCGCCCTCGGCTCGTCGAGTGGGGGGACCCGAATCCGCTGCAGCCACGCACCATGCGCGGACAGGACAAGCAGTGAGTGTGTGAGAGTGTCTACAGCTACACGGCGCAGCTGACGCGGAATCCTCCACAGAGCCGTGTCGATGGGCAGTGCCTCCGTTTCTCCCGTCGGCATCCCTCCGACGCCGCCTCACACGCCCCCGCTCGCGTCCTGCGCCCCGCTGCCGACGCTGACGGCCCTACCGACCGAGATCGTCTGCCACGTCTTCTCGTACCTCTCGCCGCCCGCGCTCGCCGCGTGCGCCCTCGTCGCTCACCCGCTCCTCCCGCTCGCCCGCGCCGCCCTGTACGCGCGACTCACCCTGCGCAACCAGCGGCACGGGCGCGCAGCCGCGCACGACGCGTCTCCCCTCGACGAGCCGTCGTCGGCGCTCCTCGCGACGCTGCGTACGCACCCGCGCTCGCTCGCGCGCCTCGCGCACGCCCTCGACTTTGACCTCTTGTCGCACGTCGGCGCCGACGACGTCGCCGCGCTCCTCGCCAGCGTGTTTGCGCTGTGCCCCGCGCTGACGAGCGTGCGGCTCGGCGCGGGCGCGCACGGGCACGGCCTGCCGTTCCGCGGCCTGCACCGCGCGCTCGCCCTCTCGCCCGCGGCCGCGGCGACGGCGCAGCGCCTCACGCGCCTCGACGTCGAGCGGTGCGCCGGCGCACCGCACACGCTCGCGCTCGTGCTCCTCGAGGCGCGCGAGCTGCGCGCGCTCCGCATCGGCCAGTTCCTCCTCGAGCAGGACGACTGGGACCTCTTTTGCGGCAAGCGCGCCCCGCACTGCCGCCTCGAGTCGTTTGTCGCAACGGGGCGCATCACGTGCACGGCGTTCGAGTTTTGCACGGCCGCGAGCAGCGCGTCTTTGCGCGCGGTCGAGCTCCCGCAGTGCGAGCACACGGCGCTCGACCTCTCGCGCTTCAGCGCCCTGTCGTCCGTCGCGCTCTCGCTCTTCCTCGCCTCGGCGCCGACGCCCTTCAGCCCCGCGCACGCCGCCTTCGAGCCGACGATGCAGCGCCTCGCGCGGCACTTTGCCGCGACGCTCGCGAGCGCGCGCACGGCGCTCGTCTCGCGCGTGAGCCTCGCCGGCGCGTGGGACTGCGCGGCGACGGCCCCGCCCGGCGCGAGTCAGGCCGTCGATGTCGTCCTCCATGCGCGGCTGCTCGAGCGCCTCCCGCGCGAGGGCGTGCGCGAGGTCGTCGTCCGCACAGAGCTCAACGCGATCGCGCTCGCGGCGTGGCTCGCAGACGACGAGTGGTGGGGTGGCCCCGCTCGCGCGGCGCTGCCCCCGGAAGAGGAGGAGCCGCCCGGGTCGCCGGCGGCGAGCGTCGCATCGCTCGCCGTGTCGACCAATGTCCCCTCTCCCGTCGGGTCGCCCTCTCCACCTCCTCCCTCGCGCTCGCTCTCGTCCTCGCCTGGCTTCCCTCCCGCGTCTCGACGACGAGCAGACGTCGCCGTGCTCGAGCTGTGGCAGAAGCAGTCGTACTCGGCCGCGCGGCGCGAGTTCCAGCACCGCGTGCGCGAGCGCGTCGAGGCGGGCGCGAGAGAGCGGGGCGTTGAGGTCAGGTGGAGGATGTACGAGCGGTGGTAGTCTTCCTATTGCTGTGCAACTCGTGCGCGCTGAGTATCTGATTGCGATGCGACAAGAGCGAGGCGGCATTGCGCGCGGAAGGAGCGGAATCGCTGCGAGCGATGCGAGGCTGAAGCATCGCGTGGGGCGCTCAACGACGTTGAGCACAAAGCCTTCGAAGCTCCTTTGGCCCTGTCAAAGAGCTGTCCAGGAAGCGGCGGTCGGACGAGATACCGCCAAGATACCTTCGCTCGCCCCTCGTCGCTCCGAGTCGCACGCTCGCTTGGGCGCAATTTGGCTCCCGTGAGCCTCGAGGTCTCTTTGCAGCTCCGCTGAGCACTCGCTGGCCCGGCTCGCTGCACGCGTGTACGCCCTTTGCTCGCGGCAACAGGGATGTCTTGGGAATGTCGGTCCAGCTCTCCTTCCCGTACCGGTCGCGGTCCCACTGGCTCCGACCGGGGGACTCTTCGAAGAGCTCTTAGGGCTTCGCGTCCCATACCAATAGTACTACAGTCACTCTCACTATCCCCCTGTCTTCTAGCGCTACCGTCTCGCTCGGCGACAGCGAGGGAACAGACCGCGGCTCTGCCCCAAACAGACTCAGGACTTTCATTGCTCGACTGGTACGTGCGCTCTAGGCGCCGCGGGCTGTCTCTGTGGCGAGGCCCAGGCTGGAGGGTCGGGGGCTCCCGGGCCGCGCGCGCCCGTCGGGCAGAGGGCGGTTGGTGCGCGCGCCGCGCTTTGCCCTCTCTCTTCTTTCTCCAGCTCTCGCTCGTAAGTCGCCCCGTCCGTAACCCGTGTGCGTAGCTGCAACACACAGCTGCACCACGCACTTGTCCCACTGCGATTTGCACGAATACTCGCTGACATCCCCTCGCACCTGCAGGAAAACGTCGTTATGGCTCGCTCCAAGACGCCTCAGGAGTTCTTCGCCGACTTCATGATGGGTGGCGTGTCGTGCGTCTTTTTCTCTATCCTGGAGTCGTCGAATGGCTCGATTTGGTGTTGTTGTTGGAGCTGGGGAGCGTCGGGGAGGACGTGGCGCCTCGCGCGCGCTCTCTCGCCCCGTCGCCCCTCAGAGGGCGAGCGAGGTGCACAGCGAGATGCACAGAGGCTGACTTGGGCCCCCCGTCCACAGCGCCGCCGTCGCCAAGACGGCTGCCGCCCCCATCGAGCGTATCAAGCGTGCGTGCCCCCCTCGCTCGGCCTACCTCGTTCTCGGCCCCGGTGCTGACCAGCATGCCTGCGCCCACCAGTCTTGGTCCAGAACCAGGGTGAGATGCTCAAGTCGGGCCGCCTCGCGACCCCCTACAAGGGCATCGCCGACTGCGCCGCCCGCACCTACGCCGACGAGGGTCTCGTTTCCTGTGCGTCTACTCTCCCCGCGCGGGCTCGCAATCGGACACGAGACTGAGCTGCGTGAACGTACAAACAGTCTGGCGCGGCAACACTGCCAACGTCATCCGCTACTTCCCTACCCAGGCGCTCAACTTCGCCTTCAAGGACTACTACAAGTCTCTCTTCTCGTTCGACCAGAAGCGTGACGGCTACGGCATGTGGATGGCCGGCAACCTCGCCTCGGGTGGTGCCGCCGGTGCGACGTCGCTCCTCTTCGTCTACTCGCTCGACTACGCCCGTACCCGCCTTGCCGCCGACAACAAGTCGGCGACCAAGGGCGGCGGAGAGCGTCAGTTCAACGGTCTCCTCGACGTCTACAAGAAGACCCTCGCGTCGGACGGCGTTGCCGGTCTCTACCGCGGCTTCGTCCCGTCGGTCGTCGGCATCGTCGTTTACCGTGGTCTCTACTTCGGCATGTACGACTCGCTCAAGCCCGTCGTCATGTCGGGCCCGCTCCAGGGCTCGTTCCTCGCCTCGTTCCTCCTCGGCTGGGGTGTCACCACCGGTGCCGGCCTTGCCTCGTACCCGCTTGACACCATCCGTCGTCGCATGATGATGACCTCGGGCGAGAAGGTCCACTACTCGTCGATGTTGTGCGTAACGCGTTCTTTCATGTTGTTTGACATGAGGCTTACCCTCGACCGTGTGCAGCGACGCCGGCCGCAAGATCGTTGCCGCCGAGGGTATGGGCTCGCTCTTCAAGGGCGCGGGTGCCAACAGTGGGTCTCCCTCGTCGTCTCTTTCCTGTCGGACACCCCTGCTGACCGCGCGCGTGCCTGCCCCGCAGTCCTCCGTGGTGTCGCCGGTGCTGGTGTCCTCTCGATGTACGACAAGCTCCAGGAGCTTGTCTTCGGCAAGGTCTACTCGGGCGGCTCGGGCTAAACATCCCCTCTTCCGACCACACTCTTCACGCTTTTTCTCCTTTCCTCTACACTTTGTTATGCCCCTCCTCCCAGACTTGGCCCATCGGGTCGGCAATCCACCAAGAGTCGTTCCTTCTCTTCGTGGCCACCGTGTTCCTCCGCGAGAGTCCGCTTCTTCTGTCCGCACGCTCTCTTCGTCTGCTCTCTGCTCCACTGCTCAGCTTCATGGCTGTTATGATCTCGCCGCCTCGGCTCCGGGGCCGCTATGGCGGGCGGCTGCCTCGTCCCGGTCTTCCCCTCGGCCAGTGATCGCTTCGATTGGGCTTTCGGTTGCGTTCTCGCCGCGCTACGCACCTGTTATCTTTGACCTTGTACTCTGTTCACTCCCCGCCTGCCTGTCGCCGGTCTCCGTCCTGTCAAACGGCTGCAACCCTGTGCTCGCTGGTCAGACTTTGACACGGACGGACCTTGATGGCTTGACGGCCCACTGCCGCGCTGTTCTTCACCGGCTTGAGCAGGAAGTGTGGAGCTAGCTCCTGAACACCAAGTAGGTGCTGTCGCCCTGGTGCCTTTCAGTTCTTGTTGTGCCGTCACTCCCTGCTGCCGTGCACTGCGTATGCCGTTTTCTCTTTGCCCTCTGTGTGCTTGCAGACAGACTTCAAGTTCTGCTATTCCTGCCGCAGGGCTGCTGCAATCCAGGAGGCAAGCATCGGTGGACCGAGGCACAAGTCAAAGGCGGAAGACAACAAAGAGTTGTGCAGCAACAAGAGGACTAAGCCGCAAAAAAAAACAAGTTGAAATCCTGCAGGGACACTCTCCATGGCTATGTGAGGAGCACCCGGCTGTGCCAGTCTGAAGTCATGCGTCCCGGAAGGGGCCATTGCCAGCAGGTTGTCATGCTCATCTTCCAGGAATCCAGGCCAACAGCGGCTTGCCTCTCTATCACCTCCTCCTCCCCTCTCAGAAAAGCTCTCTGCCATTCTTCATTGTCGAGCTCTTAAGCTCTTTGTCTCAGAGCCTGCGCGGCCCTGGTTGCCCTCCGCGCACTCTTGTCGCGGCGCAACATGCCGGCCCCGCTCCCCGCTTCGCTCGCCGTCAAGGCCCCGTCCTGGTGCATGTGAGACCCTCTCATACCTCGTTGTTGGCTAGAAGGATCTGGCTGATGCTCCTGCCCGAGGGGCCTCGACCATCGCCCACCCTGGGGGGACATCCAACAGCCCTCCTGGGTTGCCTTGAGGTTCAGCCGTTGCGACCGTCGCTGCAAGCCGCTGCAGCCGCAGCCGCACCACTGGGCAACCTACATATTGTCCATCTACCCCTCCACCTCAACACAATTGCTTCTCATGCCCTTCGCCGCACTGCCGCCGCTTGCGAATGCCAACGCGGTCGTCGCAAGCGCGCTGGCTGCAGCGCAGTTCCCGCCCAGCTCCTTTGCCTACATCCCCTCTTTGGCGCCTCCGCACAGCATGTCGCCTGGCGCGCACACTCTGACACGCGCGCCCTACCCTCTCGGCTCGCACCATCCCGGATCTGTGCAGTCCGCCTCTTTCTTCGCGTCGCTGCAGTTCCCGCTTGTCTACCCTGTCGCCAACCCGCACGCTCCTCAGCCCGCTCTGCCAGCACCGCACACTCCTCAGCCCGGTCCGCCTGCACCGCAGCAGCAGCCGCAGCCGCCAACGCCGCCGCCAACGCCGCCCGCTCAGCAGCCCCAGCCCCAGCCGGCACCGCCGCAGCCCGCTGCTTCCGCCTTGGAGCTGCCGCACCTGCCCCAAACAACTTATTCAGTGCGCGGTGGGCAGCTCAGGGGGCAGCCGGCTGGCGCTACTTCGTCGCCAATATCTGGGAGTTGGGCAGCAACACCGACGTCCTCGACGATCTGCGCCCGCCTACGCCAACTACGTCAACAAGCTGCTTGAATCAAGCAGGCTGCTCCTGCCAGACGAGCCAAAGCCGGAACTTGCCCTCATCATGATCGTCGGCAACGCTCGCACCCACCATCTCCGGCTTCCGGTCCACAAGAAGATCCGACCCTCATTTGACAAAGCGGTGCTCGACAAGATTGACCAAATTGACGCCATGCTTTTCCACAGCATCTGCAGTGCCGGCCAAAATCTTGTCTCGGCGCGCGAGGTGCTGTGGGCTGACCTGCGCCCCAACACGCCGCTCCTCTTCACCATCCGCAAGGGCGAGCAGCTCATCCGCACCACCGCCTCTGAGATGCACGCGGCAACAGGCGCGCTGCTTGTTGAGCTTGGCGTCTACCGTGACCTTGAAGGAAATATCGGCAAGGCGATGCTCGAGTCAATCGAGGCAATGGACCCGGAAGGCTTCCCAAACAGCCTTGAGACGACCAAGACGGCCCGCTACATTGTGCTGGAGCAGCTGCGGGGCTGGCTCGGGCGCGTGTACCCGAGCAAGGGCACACAGATCAAGGCTGCAGGTGGCAAGGACCAGCGCCACACCCGCAGCTGTGTGTCCTGTCTTGCTCGCACTTCTTTCTGCTCGCGCTGCACAGCTCACACGCTGACATCAAAGGCTTCTTTGCAGTCAAGGCATTCTTGTACGATGAAGACGGCAAGCCGCTCGTGCCAAACCTCGAAGAGCTCGTCCTCTCGGGCAAGGTCAAGGGTGTTAGCAAGCTCAAGAAGCGTCTCGAAGCGTCAACAACGCATGTGCGTCAGTTTTGAGTGCTCTTGTCTGGCTCTACAGCTCATGCTCTTTCGCAGTCCGCCTCGTCTACCTCCTCCGACTTGTCCGCGTCCTCCACCTCGCCTGCCTCACCCGCCTTGCTCGCAACCGACCCGTACGCCTCAACCTCAGGCGCATCCTTGTTGCTGTTCTTGGATGAAATTGGCAACACTGCGAGTGCGGCACGGCCTGTCAAGAAGCGCCGCCTGCAGCCCGTCCTCGATCCGCTCAACGACCTCGCAGCGCCACCACCCAAGCCCGTGCGCTAATACTTCTTCCTTTTCACAGCCTGCAGTACTGCTGATCATCATTTCTGTTGTAACAATGACGCTGAGCTCGAAGACTGCAGGGCAGGACGACTGGCGGGAAGGCTTCGACTGTTTCTTCCCTCTCACCAACACCGGCTTTGCACAATTCCGTGCCGAGCGCAACCACAAGCGCCGCAGCTTGCTCAGGTCAATCCTGATCTGCCGTGCAAATAAGTTTCAGAGGACCCCACTGCAAGGTGCTGCAGGACAGGAGTTGGCTTTACTGACACTAGGCAAGGTGTGTAGATGCTGCCGAAAGAGCGCGCCTCACCTTTGCGCTGCTGTGCTGATCATGTTGCTCAACTCTGCAGGAGTTTGACAGCTCAATCCTGGCCTGGCTGTTCATTTGCGCAGACTGCAGCCTTGCGCTTGCGCCAGTCAAGGACCTCCTGCCAACTCATTGCCGTTGCAGGCCAATGCAGGGAACAAGTCAACAGAGAGGTTGAGGTTGAGTGGGCAAGGACAACTGTAGAAGGCACAGGAGGAAGCAGTAGGGAGGGGAAGAGAGCTGTGAGGCAAGAAGGACAAGGCGCGACCTGCTGAGCCTCTGAGGAGAGCCTGCATTTATTGGCAGGAAGTAGCAGGGGTCAAATAAGGTGCAGGCAGCCGGAGGAGGAAGGGCAAGAGTGTTGTGGACAGAGAAGGTTGTGCTTGAGCCGCTTACTCGTGGAAAGCCCACATCAAGACTGACCGGCAAGTAAAAAGCGTCAGGGGTCATGTATGCAGATAGGGCAAGGGCTAGAGAGCTGCAGACAGGGAAGGTTGCACTTGAGCCACTCGCGTGTGGAAAGCCCGCGTCAAGAGTTGACAATGTAGTGAAAAGGCCAAGGGCCTTTGTTATTGCCAAAAGGATTGTGCACAGTTGGGGCGCTCTCTTGCTGGAGTGCGCGGGCGGCTTTGGCGCAGATGGCGGCGGATGCGTCTTGCCCTCAAGCATTTTGAGATCGACAAAACCGTGAGCCCCGGAGTTCTTGGAGTGCTTCTTGAGCCCCCGCATGCTGCTCACAAGCAATAAAGTCAAGCTGAGTCAAGCGGAAGAAGGACGAGCCAGGCGCACCGCACATATGACTTGCCGCACGCGTCGCTGTGGCAGTAGGGGCGCTTCTTTGTTGCAGCTGCAGGCGGCGCGTCGCTTGTTGGGCTTGGGACCGCGATGGAGGGCGTTTCGCGCTTGCTCTGGACATGCTGCTTCAGGTTGCTAGCCGTCGTGTAACCCTTGCCACACCCAGGCACCTTGCACAGGAACGGCTTAACACTTGGCGGAGCGTAAAGCTTCCGGCTGGCAGAGCGCTGCATGCCCAAGCCAAGCGGATGCTCCAGCGTGGCAATATTGCCCTCCGGAGCTGGCGCCGCCGCCTGGTAGATTGACTTTTTGCGGTTCTTGTTGCTCTTGGCACGCACCGCGGCACCTTTGCCGCCTTCCTCTTGTCCTTCTGCGCCCTCTCCTCCGGCGTCGTGTTCATCCATGCGCAGGACCTGGTAATGGTGAGCCTCGCAAGGGACGAGGGCAGGAGCGCTGGGATGTCAAACTGGTATTGGTGAACGAGTTGGGCGGCACGAGTTGGACCGAGGGGCGAGAGACGGCTGTTGGACGCAATGACCTTGCAAAGGAGCTTGTGAATGAGCGTAGGAGGGACAAGCGGGATGCCGGAAGAGAAAGGGGCAAGGATGGCAAGGCAGCAAGAGTATAGATGCAAGAGAGCGACAAGGGGAATGGCGCCCGAGATTGCACCCTCAACTCCCTTCACTGCTGCGTGCACTTCACTGCAGCTTCAGGCTTCTCTGCAACTGCTGACACTGCACTGAACAGTGTCAAGCGCGCTTGGGCGCAAGGCGTTCTGGCTGAGATGTCTTGCCAGTCAAATATGCCTTCCCACTGTTGTGTCAAAAGGTTTGCTTCTTCTGCTGCAATCCTCTGCTTCGAGCTTCTTGCTACTACTGCTGCACATGATGTGCACACTTGTTTCTTGCACAGCTTGCTCAAATTGGCCGTGAGCATGGATGCGCCGGCCGCGCAGCCCTGTGCCGGTGACCTTCTCAATCCAGGGATGCCTTCCGGGCGACATATTGCACTACGTAGAGATAGCCTGTTTGACAGCGTACAAACATTGACTCATTGCAGAGATGCTCAAAAGAGACAGGAGCGAGGGTGGTAGACAGATTGAAAAGGTGAATTGGCGCGATGCGCTTGATGCGCAAGTGAGGACGCGGTGTGGGGGTTGATTTCTGCAACGTGCAGACATCACCTCAGATACCATTGTGCAGCCATCTAATTGCAGCAGATGGGCAGAACTCACGGTAAGCAACCGGTTGCACGTTGCCATCGCGCAAGCCCTTTGGCCTTTGCGTCCTCCACAATGCGGTGGAATGACAGCTGCACAAAACACCAGTCAGGGGACAGGTGCATGCAAGACAGACATGTTGAGTCACCAGTTGTGCGGCCGGGAGCTGATTGAATCCGACTCCTCGGACAAAGTGCGTGAAAATGAGACGCAGAACGTCCAAGATCTCGGTTGAGAGCTTGTGAAAGTCCTCGTTGGCAATGTACTGCATGACGGCAGCGTGGAACCTGCGCAACCACGCCTGCGCGGCCTTGTTGTCGCCAGGATGCTTGCCGTGTTGCTCATAAAACGAGCAGATGTTGTGTGCTTGCTGGAAGATGCCGGACCAGTCGAGAGTGACCTACCGGAAGTCCGCCTCCAGAGCTCTTTGTCCTGGCTGAGGCATGGAACAGGGTGACAATGTCAAGGATGCCTGCAACAACAGCGAGGAGGTGGAAAAAAGGGGAAGCGCACCCATAGTTTTTGATCCGCTTGCTGAATGGCTCGCCCCGGTTGTGCTCCTTCTGGTTGTGGTTATAGTACCACTGAAACCGTGCAAGGAGCGCCTGCATCAGCCACGCATCCCCCTCGACGCCATGCCACTGCAACTGAAGCGTTGTCTTGGCCTTGTCGTGACGCTGCTGTTCAGTACTCCGCTTGGTTGACTTCATGGCGTCGTGGAAGGAGAAGAGGCCGTAGATGGCGTAGAGGTGTGCAATGCCGTCCTCAAGCGCGCTTGTAGCTCGAGGCCCAGAAGGGCCGGACGCGCTGATTGGCGTCCCGTGGTCGGCAGATACGCGGTGGTCATGCTGAGCAGGGGGGCGAGACATCTTCCAGGGATGAACAAAGAGAGAAAGCAGACCCAGAAGCTGCGCCGCATGTTCGTCATGCGGGACAGGAGACAGCAGGACAGTACCGGACTATCCGGCAGGAGCATCACATGCCCGTGCTGACGGCACCGCCCGCCGGGTGTCAAGACGTGCAATTCCAGCCAGCCAACAAGCAAGCCAGGACGGGGGCAACGACTGACTCGCCGACGAGCAGGCAAGGCCGGCAGCAAACACCAAGGTGTCGAGCGGGTGCAATATGAGGCGACACCCGACGCAGGGCACAAAGTGCGAACCTTGAAGCATCGCCAGTAGCAGAGCAAGAGTCGCTTGCGAACAGCGAGAGCCAGCAGGTTTGGGAGCTGAGCGAGCGAGAAGCAGAGGACGAGGGAGAAGGCCGCGAGAACGCTGCGCCGAGCGGGTCTCAGCACGTGTAGCATTTGCGAAGCCAGCACCCGAGCGACTGAACAGCGAAGTTTAGAGCTGGACAGTGCGTCGGCGGTCAACTCAAGCGGTCGTCAACTCGAGGCGCTCACAAAGCTGCGCCTCCCCTGCGCGACGACCGCATCGTCCTCGCCGCGACGCTGCTCGTCCTCCTTTTCTCCTTAACGCAATTTTCCACGGCCCACTCAAAAGCACGTGGCACCTAGACCGGCGCAGTCGCTCCCTCGGGAGTCTGCGCTTGCTGTCCATGACGCCGTTCACGCCGTCTTCGGGCCGGAGAAGCGAGCTCGTTTCGAGCTCACGGGGGGACTTGGGTGCGGCGCTTTCAGACGGCCGGGCGCGGCTTTCACGAGCACGCGCCTGTGAGCGTGGGAGGGTCGCAATGTCCCGTCGGACATGCACAGGCACGGCAACCGCAGTTGGTGGAGGGAGGCTCGAGGGGAGCTGGGAGGAAGAGGGTCGTCGCAGGTCGCGCTGGAATGGCAGTGGTTTCGCTGAACACAACGCTGGACCGCCACAGAGAGCAGAGCACAGCCCGTCAAATTATCTAGGAAGCTCCCCTCGTTGCCGTCGCCGTGTTGCTGCATGTTGCGTCTCTCACCTTGTCAACTCGAGTCGTCCCGCGTGTTCCCGCCGAGGAGGACGCGTCGTACGCGCACGGGACGCGCACGATGAACTTCTCGAACCTGCTCAACCCAAGCAGCGATCCTGCGCCGCGTGCGAGCGGGTCGGGCGACCCCGCTCCACTCGCCTCGAGGATGGCGCTCAACTCGCTCCTCTCGGCCCCGGGAGCTGCCATGGCTGCTCCAGAGTACGCGTTCGAGGACACTGCAGCTCTCCCCGGAGCAGGCGGGTTCGCGCCCTCGGCCTTCGAGCTGCACCCGCCGGCGTCTCCGCTCACAGCAACCTTGGACCCGCTCGCCGCTCTCGACCCCCAGGCGCTTGCAGCGCAGGTCAGGTCGGCAATGGGACCACCTCCGGTTGTCCGGGGCGCGTCGCCAGTCTCGACCGCGTCGGTTGTGCCAGACTCGGACGACGAGGGAGCACTGGGGAGGGCAGAGACGGTGGCAGGAAAGGCGCCGGTCAAGCTCGAGGACGACGCAGAGGTCGACATTATGGCCAATGGGGACGAAGGCGCGGCTTTGGCAGCGCTAAAGGTATGTGCTCCTCACATCCCTCAGTCGAGGACGCCTTGCATTCGCTCTCATCTCGCCGAGGACAGCTTTGACTGACCTGCACATACGTCCAGACGCAACCACGACCCTCTTCAGCGACACCGAAGCCTCGGTCGAAAGCGTCCTCGTCCAAGGGCAAAGCGCGTGCACACCTCGCTTCGACCGGCACTTCGCCCGCTCCCTCTCCCGGCCCGTCCGGTCTCTCGCAAGAGCTCCTCTTTGACTCGACGAGCCTGTCTGCCCTGACCGCCTCATCTGCCGGCGGAATGTCTGGCCCGCCGCTCTCGCCCTCAGCCTACGTCCACCCGCGTCTCGACCCTTCTCTCCCACGCCCTACTCTCCCCGCCGCCTTCGAAGCGTATGTCCCACCGCGCCGTGCGACGTTTGGCGTCGGTGACGACGACTCGGACTCGGAGGACGAAGACGCGAGGCGGAAGGAGCGACAGCGGAGGGCTGCGATGCAGAAGGGCAAGAGCAAGGCAAAGGCCAAGGAGGACGAGGAGGACGACTCGGATGTCGACGACCGCCTTTATTGCATCTGCAAGGAGCTCTACGACCCCGAGGTGCGCTGTCTCGCGACTGGACTCGCGTTCAGCCGGACTGACTGTTCCCTTTGCGCTCGCAGAGGATGATGATTGCCTGCGACAAGTACGTCTGCGCCGACGCAGCTTGATCCGTACAGTTGCTCACCGATTTCACGCACAGATGTGAGGAATGGTATCACGTCGACTGTGTCGACATTGCCGAAGACGCCGTCGAGCTTGTCGACCTCTTCATCTGTCCGAAGTGCAGTGCCTGTGCGTCATGTAACCGTTCTGCACGCTCCCGACGCTCTTGACTGCTACTTGAGTCCTGACCCGCAACCTCGCCACCCAGCCTCCTTCGACCGCACGACCTGGAAGACTTGTTGTGCCCGTCCGACCTGTCGCCAGCCTGTCGCGCCTCTCTCGAAATTTTGCACCGACTACTGTGGCGTCGCAGTCGCCGCCGCACGTCTCGAGCTCCTCCAAGTCGAGACGGGCACTGCGCCCGACTCGTTCTACGATGCTGTGCGCAAAGCCCGCCGCCGCGAGGCCGACACAGCCGACGCCACCGCTCCAGGCCAGCTCAACGGCGCCGCGCTCGACACCCTTCCCGTCGCCGAACAGAACGCTCAACGCGCCGTGCGCCGCGAAGCCGAGTTCGCGCGGCAGGATGCCGCCGATGCGCGCACGCGCTCGCGGCTTGTCGCGCGCCTGCGCGAGACTGACGAGCGGCGCTCGGCGCTCCGCGGGGCGGTCGGGCGCGTCGAGCTCCGGCTCGTATACCTCCGCGTGGCAATCCAGCGGTGGGAGAAGCTGTGCGCCGACACGGCGCGCGCGCTGATCGAGGCGAACGCGGTCGCGCCTGCTGGGGAGGATGCCGACGAGGCGGCGGCTGCTGCGGCTGCAGCGGCGGCGGGGAACTCGAGGAAGGGCAAGAGGAAGGGCAAGGGCAGCGGGAAGAAGAAGGGCCCGACGGCGCCGACGAGCCTCCCCGAGGCGCAGTGCGGGCTCGACGTCCGCCTGTGCTTCTCCGACGCAGAGTGGCGCGCGTGGTGCGTCGGAGACGAGGGGCGCGCGATCCTCGAGGCCGCCCAGGGCGGAGACGTGGATCTGGCGGTCGAGCTCGACGCGGCGCAGCTCGACCACGTTTGCCTCACGACGCGCAAGGAGTGCAACCGCCACCAGGGGTGGCAGAAGGTCCGCGAAGCCGACTTTGCGCTCGAAAAAGCCGTCTTCGTGCGTGGCTTTCTGGTCGTCATCATCTTTCGGCTGAGGCAGTTTGCTGACCGGGTGGTTTGGGCTCCTCTCGACAGAACCGCCGTCTCGAGCGACTCGACGTGCTCTCGCACTCGCTCGGCGGCCAGCTGGCTCAGCACGACGAGACGGTCGCGTTCCGCCTCGCGAACCGCTCGCGCAAGGCGGACGACGCCGACCTGATCGCGGTCGAGGACCTGCTCGTCGAGCGCGAAGAGGCCCGCGCCGCAGCCGTCGCGTCCTCGCCGCCGCGCAAGAGCCAGCAGCACCAACATTCGCGCGGGAACCGCGGGCGCGAGACGCGCAGCCCGAGCCTGCACGCGAACGGGAACGGGTATGGCGGCGAGAGCAGGGCCGGGTCGGGCGACTACGAGGAGCTGCTCATGGCGGGCCTGTCAAGAAGCGAGCTGCGTCAGTTGCGGAGGCAGGGCGGGTAGGCGGCCGGGCTGTTATGCATGCCGGCTTTGCAATACATGCCCTCTGGGAGACGGCGCAGGAAGAGGACGGAGAGCAGAAATACAAGCGGGGCGTTCCTTTTGCTTTTCGCTCTGTACGTTGACACTACTGAAGCTGCTGTGACGGGGGTAGCAGCTCGAAAGGCACCAGTCTTGCTGCCAGGAAGCAAGTGCTCGTACCGAGAGAGCACCTTAGTTTCTATCTCCTCCTCTCCGCGCCAAGCTCCCCAAATTGCGGCAGAATCACGTCGTGCGCCAACCGTAAGGTACTACCTAGGCCACCGCGCCGATCCCGAGTCGCTGCGAGCTGTGCCGACCTCCCTCGCTTCCTCATCACCGCCAGATCCGATCGTGTCTCGTCGCCGCCGCACAACCCCTCGAGGCCCCCAAGGAGCCGTTCAGCCTCAAAGTAGCTCTGTAAAAGTCTCGCTACGTCGATGGACCCGCTCGGCAACCTCCAGTTCACGACGTCGGGCGCGCTCATCGAGCTCGTCGACAGTGCGTCTTCCCGCCGTGCAAGCAGCTCGTACAGTCGCTGACGCAGCTCGAGCCTGCAGAGAAGGTCTTGGTGCACCTGCGAGACGACCGGAAACTGATCGGAGTGCTCCGCTCGTACGACCAGTATGGTGCGCCTGCTCGTCATCTACGCTGCCAACTCTCGCTTCGGACAACTTGAGCTGACGCATACCGCTCGTGCACTCACACTGTCACTGCCCGCTCGCGCCACGCCACTCTCCCTCCTCCGACTCGGACTCGCGCGACCTCGGCCCCTTTCCCAACGGCCCGCATACGCACAGCCAACCTCGTCTTGACGGAAACGCTCGAGCGGCTATACCACCCGCCAACAAAGTCGTATGCACAGACAGACCGAGGAGTGTTCCTGGTGCGAGGCGAGAACGTCGTGCTGCTCGGCGAGGTGGTGCGTCGCCCCTCCTCCTTTGCCTGAGGTCGTGTACACACGCTTATTGGGCGTCCCACGCAGGACCTTGACCTGGAGGACGCGCCCCTGGAGGCGCTCACGCTTGTCCCGTGGCAGCAATTGTCCGCTGCGTTGGCGCAGGAGAAAAAGGCCAAACTCGACAAGAAGCACCAGCACGAGCAGGTCCTCTTCAAGCGGCAAGGTTTCGGCGAGGAAGGCGGCGAAGGCGATGCGTACTGAGCGGGCGGACGCGTCGAGGCGGCGCGGAGCGAAGGGGGAGGAGGGACGAGTACAGGGCTGCGACGACGAGCAGGCGGGCCAGGCGGCGGTGGCAGCACCAGGCAGGCACTCCCCGTCTCTATTCATTCCACAGACGGCACGGAGCGGGCCTATCGTTTTCTACCTTTCTCTGGTACAACCCTTTTTTCCCTGCGCAACTTGTTCTTTTTGCGATACTCCGACCTCGCGCTGTAGACCGTCGTCGAGCGCGGATGCAGGGCGTACGCGGCTAGCTAGAACCTCTTTGAGCAATCGCGGGAGAACTGCGAAACACAAACACGGTTCCGACATCGCGACCCTCGGCATCCACGGCGGCCACAGCTCCGTCTGGGGTTCGCTCGGCTTTCTCGCTCGCTTGCGCTGCCGCTCCTTTGCTTCGTTCGTATACCTTGCTCTGTGCTTCTCAAATGCTGCCGTCTCTGCTGGACTCTGCTGTTGCCAGCGAGGGTCTCCTCGTGGCGGGTCTCTCGCTCGTTTCTTGCGAATGTCGATCGCGCCCTGCAGAGCTCCGCCAACTGCCCGTCAATGCTGCGACACGTGTACTTACGACAGCAGGCTTGCTGAGCTCTGCCCGGTGCCCGGGCGCTGCTGGGTCAGCACGTGCACGCACCGCGAGTCCAGGCTCCGCCGCCGTCGCCGTCAGCGCTTGATCTGGAGTCGCGGCTTCCGGCGGAGGACGCGTCGTCGAGTCGGCGGCCGTATTTGCTCCCCTGTGCACGGGGCTTGGCTCGCTCTTTCTTCTCGTTTCTCTACTCGACTCGTCACGTCTCACAGCTCGACGACGATGGGAGACTCGAACTCCGCCGCTCACGAGCAGCAGCAAGCGTCCGCTTCGCGCCCGATCGCGGAGGTCCCGACCATTGCTACGGCGAGCTACGCCAGCTCCGCGACGGCGCCCATCGTCGAGAAGGTCTTGTCGAACGATACGACTTTCTCCAGCGAGGGCAAGGATGCCGTTTCCACCAAAGAGGCGGGTCACGCGCCAGCATCTCCTCCAGCAGCCGAAGTCGACAGCAAGATCCTGACCGGCAGTGCGTCTCCCCTGCGTGTTTGCGAAAGACTGAGACGTCTCGAGACCTGGTGAATGCCAGACTGACCTCGCTGTGCTTCCGCCGCCCCGTCCGTCCACAGCCAAGCTCGTCCTCGTCTTCGTTGGCATGCTCCTGTCCGTTCTCCTCGTCGCCCTCGATCAGACGATCCTCGCTCCCGCGCTTCCTGTCATCGCTTCGAAGTTTGAGGTCCGTCTCGCTCATCTGGCGCTCTCTCAACCGAGACTGACCGACCTGGCCTTGTCCCACTTCGCAGGCGCTCGACCAGATTGTACGTCCTCGAGCGGCTCACACCCATGCCGTGCTGACGAGCTCGTGTTCCCCAAACAGGCGTGGATTGCTTCGGCGTGAGTCTATTGCGTTGCTCGCCTCATCCCCTGTAAATCGGCTGACTCCGTCTCGCTCTGGCGCTCCAGCTACTTCCTTACCCAGACGGCCTTCCTTCTCCTCTACGGCCAGATCCTCACCCTGTTCGACCGCAAGCTCACTTTCCTTGCCGCCATTCTCCTCTTCGAACTCGGCTCGCTCGTCTGCGCCGTCGCCAAGTCCGTCGAAGTCCTCATCTTTGGCCGGGCCTTCGCTGGTGTCGGCGCGGCCGGCATCTTCGTCAGTGTACTGTCCATCATCGCGGATGTGACGCGTCTCGAGGACCGCCCCAAGCTGTTTGGTGCGTCTTGCTTACTTCCTCGCTTCCTGCTTTCTTCAATCACCTCACACTGGACACCTTGGCAGGCCTCTTCGGTGCCGTTTTCGGCCTCTCCTCCGTTGTCGGTCCCCTTGTACGTCTGCCTGTGTCGCGCGTGTTGACGGCTCGGAACTCGATGGCTTCCGCTCCTCCCCGCCCTGACTGTTCACATAAATGCTTACGTATGCGCCTGTACAGCTCGGCGGTGCCTTTACCGACCACGTCTCTTGGCGCTGGTGCTTCTAGTACGTGGACTTTCCGCCGTCTCATGCGGAGTCAACCGTCGCTGACCTTCTGTCCCGTCACAGCATCAACCTTCCGTTCGGTACGCCGAGAGCAGTACGGCGCTTCGCTGCTTCCTGCTGACAGGGTCAACATGTGCAGGTGCCATTACCGTTGCGGCGATCGTCTTCATCGTAAGTCGGAAGACTCCTCGTTCCGTAGTCTCAGCCACTCCTGACAATAACTCGACCTGCCCAGCTCGGCCCGCAACCGCCTCCGCCGATGGACGAAGCGGTCGCCGAGTGGACAGAGCGCAAGATTGCTCGCTACACCTTTGGCCGCTGGACCCCTCCGCGCTCGTCCATCTTCTTCCGCATCTTTGCCCTCGACTACATCGGCACGGTCCTCATGCTCGGCCTCATCACGTGCCTCGTCCTCGCGCTCCAGTGGGGCGGCGAGAAGTATGCCTGGTCCGACGGCCCGGTCGTCGCGTGCCTCGTCGTCTTCGCCGTCCTGATCCCCATCCTCGTCGCGTTCGAGTGGAAGCTCGCCGGTCCTAGTCGCATCCTCCCGCTCGGCTACTTCAAGGACCGCACGCAGGTGAGACCGACTGCCTTCCTTGATACTCAAGAGGCCGGGACTGACCTTTCTCGGCCCAGGTTGGCGCGACTCTCGCCGCCTTCTTCACCATGTTCACTCTCTTGGTCTCTACGTACTACTTGCCGACATTCGTGCGTTCTGCCTCCTTGCATGAGGCCTCTGACACTTTTCTGACTTGCTTTCCACAATCTGCACTCCTTTCTCGCCCTTCGATTTTGTCGGCCCGCCCTCGCTCATGCGTGCCTTCCGTCTCGCTCCGCGACAGTTCGTACGTCTCCCGTTTGTTTCAAAATGCCGACTTGGCCGTACGCTGACTCACGCCGCCCTCCGCCGCCCTTCATCCCTCATCCGATCCACCTTTCCGCCTCGTGCCTCCACAGCAAGCCACGCGCGCTCACTCTGCGACAAAGAGTGGCATCGACATCCTCGCATTCATGCTGGCAGTCGTGTTTGCGTCCGGCTTCGCAGGCGGCATCATCTCCAAGTTTGGTCGGTACTGGCCGTTCCTTTTTGGCGGACCTGCTATCTCGATGATCGGCTCGGGCCTCTTGTACACCATCGACGAGAACACGCCCATGTCCAAGCTGATCGGCTACCAAATTGTGCGTCTCTCCCGGGGCGGGCGGCGACTCTGTCAGCTCAGCAAGAGACTGAACCGCCTCGTGCCGCTTTGCAGCTCCTCGGTGTCGGCGTCGGCCTCGTTCTGCAGAACACCATCATCGCCGTCCAAGCCGACTGTGCCGACCCGACACAGATCCCGCAGAAGACGGGTCTCGTTACGTTCGGCCAGCTCAGTCCGTCCCCTTCCCCTTCGACCCGGCTCGCGCGTGTATTGACTGGTCTGCGAGCAGTCGGCGGAACGGTCGGGATTGCGATCGCTTCGTCGATCTTTGGCACGCGCCTCTCGTCGGCGTTGCGTGAATTTGCGCCCGAGGCGCCGTTCGAGCTCGTCCGCCAGTCTGTCCAGGTGCGTCAATGAACCGCTCAACCGGTCATGACTACAGCACAATGCCCCGGTCTTGGTTGTGCTCTTCTGCTCGCATACGCGCTTGACCGGGCAGGCCTTTTGCGAGTGTTGCGCTGACTCGTCTCGCTCGCTTCGCAGGCCATCCCGACGCTGCCCGAGGACCTCCAGCCGGGCGTCATCCACGCCTACGTCCTTGCGCTCAAGGATGTCTTCATCATCGGTGTCGCTGCTGGTGCGTTCCCCTTTCTCCTGCCTCGCCCGGTTGTCAGCGCCCGACTCTCCCCCCTCGACTTTGCCGACGCTGCTTCCTCGCATGCAGGCGGCTGCACCTCGCTCTCGGCGCTCCTGATCCGCAACCTCAGCGTCAAGGGCAAGGACATCATGGGCGGCGGCGCATAGCGTGGCTGCTGCGAATGGGTTGGAGTCAGTTGCCTTGCGCGCTTTGTACCACTCCTCCGTACCGCCTTTCGTCCGTACCTCTCCTCGTGCCTACCACTCGCACTCGCGCACTTTCTTAGCTAGGGCCTTCAAGGCGTAATAGACAGACACACCACATCGGTACTTCCGCATCTCTTGCAGCCCCCGTGAGCGCCTTCGAGCGGCGCTTGTGAGACTCGCCTCTCTTACCGGCGAGAAGGCCTGAGCGAGCGTCCTGACCAAGCTCAGTGCGGGTTGACAAATCGAGTCGCCTCTTTGCGCCCAACGAATACAGCGTGCGCTCCAGCGGAGATTCGGCGCGAGCAGGTCTCGCACGCGCGCTAACGACGGACGCGCAGAGGTGGGTGTCTGATCCACTTGT
The DNA here is from genome assembly GCF_050403205.1 of Rhodotorula paludigena. NCBI lineage: Eukaryota > Fungi > Basidiomycota > Microbotryomycetes > Sporidiobolales > Sporidiobolaceae > Rhodotorula > Rhodotorula paludigena. Next base: position 53,916 of record NW_027481384.1, on the reverse strand, counting down.
CAACTTTACCGGGCTCGAGACCGTGCAGTGCGGAAGTGAACAGTAGCGTGAGGGCGTCAGCACGAGGATGGTGTTGACGAGCGGGATGCAGGGATGCGGATGAGCTGGTGGAACTCGTCCTCCGTAGATGGCCTGGGCAGCCCGCCTCGGTAGCATAACCCTGTATGCACCGCCTCTCTGCTGTAGACACGGCGCGGGCCGAACAGCGATGTAGCGAGCGAGAGCGCCGACTGGAAGACCGGGCCTTCCCAAGTCAAATCTCTTCCTTGCCGTTGCCGCACATTCCGAGCGCACGAGGAGCGGCGTGGCACGATGCAAGCGTTGACTGATTGTACCCTTCCAGATTCGCAGCGGATTGTCGTCGGAAAAAGGACGCAAGTCGGAAAGACTCGAGGAGGCGTTCAATCAGAATCGAGGGGGCAGAGCGCCGAATGCGCTGAAGACGCGAGCTCGACTTTGCGAACTACTCGTGAGCATAGCAGTGACTACTGGGGACAGGCAAGCACGACGAGGCAAGTAGCAGAGTGGCGAAGAGCGACATCGGACGGAATGGCGAGGAGGCGAAGACGATGCGCGTGAAACGGGGACGCGCAAGCGGTGAAAATGCGAGCGATGCTCAGAGCAAGGAGAGCGGTAGAGTGCATGCGCGATGGTGAAGAGGAAGCGAGCGGGATGCCGTTGAGGACGGGGAAGAGCAGAGGAGGGAGGAGGGGAGGACGAGACGAGGCGAAGCGAGGCTGGGGGTGGCGGCGGGCTGGCTGGCCAGGGAAATTGGGGGCAGAAGCGAGGAGAGGGAGGAGCGGGGCCCGGCGTGAGCTTGGACCGAGTACGAGCTGAGGGCGAGGGCGCGCGCCGGGCGCACAGGGCAAGCGCACGCTCGCGCGGCGGGCACGGCGCGGGCGCAGCGCTGCGCTCGCTCTCTCTTTCCTTCACCTTTCGGTCTCTCTGCAACTTCTCCCCAAACTCACTCACCATGGGTCCGTCTGCGCTCGCGCTCGCCTCGTCCGCGCCCCACACTCGCAACTGACGCTCGCGCTCGCTCTCCTCGCCGCCTCCTCGCCACCTCTCGACCCCTCCTCCCGCTCTTTGCCTCGCCTTCTCCCACCTCGCCCTGCGCCCGCCTTTCCTTGCCTGATGGACCTGCACCGTCTCGACAGGCAAGGAAAAGGTGCGCATCTCCCGCCCTCGACGCCGCGTCGACACTGCCCGCGCAGATTTCCCTCACTGACGCACGCTCGCTTCCCCTTCCCGCGCCGCCCTTTTCCTCTCTTCCGCTCGCTCGCTGCTGCTGCTGTGGTGCCTTCGCGGATGACAGGGTCACGTTAACGTCGTCGTCATCGGTGCGCTTTTCTTCTTCGCGAGGTTTCACCCTCTTGCGACCAATCGCCAGGCGACGTGGAGGCTGACGCTCGCGCTTTCTCTGTGCCGCTCTGTGCAGGTCACGTCGACTCGGGCAAGTCGACCACGACCGGCCACCTCATCTACAAGTGCGGTGGTATCGACAAGCGTACCATTGAGAAGTTGTGCGTCGCCGCCCCCGCCTTTTTTCCGCGCGCTTCCGTTCAAGTATTGATCCGGCGTCGCTCCCTCGAACAGCGAGAAGGAGGCTGCTGAGCTCGGCAAGGGTGAGTTGAGCTTTGTCGCTGCAGAAGAGCGGCGGTCGCGGGAGATTTTTCCGACGACTCGCCGCCGCTCGAGGCTGCGGTATTCGCGACGAGATGAGAATCGGTCCATGCTCACACGACATGCGCCCTCGCAGGTTCGTTCAAGTACGCCTGGGTCCTCGACAAGCTCAAGGCCGAGCGCGAGCGTGGTATCACCATCGACATCGCCCTCTGGAAGTTCGAGACCCCGAAGGTGAGTTTCCCTGCGCGCTTCGTCTGTCCTGCTTTCGTCCCATACTGATCGAGCGTGCGCGTGTGCAGTACATGATCACCGTCATCGACGCCCCGGGTCACCGTGACTTCATCAAGAACATGATCACGGGCACGTCGCAGGCCGACTGCGCCATCCTCATCATTGCCGCCGGCACGGGTGAGTTCGAGGCTGGTATCTCCAAGGACGGCCAGACCCGCGAGCACGCCCTCCTCGCCTTCACCCTCGGTGTCCGCCAGCTCATCGTCGCCATCAACAAGATGGACACTGCCAAGTACGACGAGGCTCGCTACCAGGAGATCATCAAGGAGACGTCCAACTTTATCAAGAAGGTCGGCTTCAACCCGAAGAACGTCCCCTTCGTCCCCATCTCGGGCTGGCACGGCGACAACATGATCGAGGCGACCACCAACATGCCGTGGTACAAGGGCTGGCACAAGGACACCAAGTCGGGCGAGGTTACCGGCAAGACCCTCCTCGACGCCATCGACGCCATCGAGCCCCCCACCCGCCCGACCGACAAGCCCCTCCGCCTTCCCCTCCAGGTGCGTTCGTTCTCTTCGGGGGGTCTCTTTTCGGGTTGCTGACTTGCGCTCGGCTCGCCACAGGACGTCTACAAGATCGGCGGTATCGGCACAGTGCCCGTCGGCCGTGTCGAGACCGGCACGATCAAGGCCGGCATGGTCGTCACCTTTGCCCCGGCCAACGTTACCACCGAGGTCAAGTCGGTCGAGATGCACCACGAGCAGCTCGAGGCTGGTCTCCCCGGTGACAACGTCGGCGTGCGTCATCGTTTCCTTTCGGGTCTTGGTCGATGGCGCGTACTCGGGACTTCGAAGCTGACTCTCGCCCCTTCCCTCCCCTCCCCCCCCTCCCTCCTCCCTCTCTGGCCCCTTCTGCTGCTTACTGCACGCAGTTCAACGTCAAGAACGTCTCGGTCAAGGACATCCGCCGCGGCAACGTCTGCGGTGACTCGAAGAACGACCCGCCCAAGGAGGCTGCGTCGTTCAAGGCCCAGGTCATCGTCATGAACCACCCGGGCCAGATCGGCAACGGCTACGCGCCCGTTCTCGACTGCCACACTGCGCACATTGCGTGCAAGTTCGACACGCTCCTCGAGAAGATCGACCGTCGCTCGGGCAAGTCGGTCGAGGACCTCCCGAAGGTGCGTTCTCTCCCATGGTGGTGGTGCTAGTGGGGGCCTCGGGGTGGTTGTGCTCGTGTGGCTGTGCTCGGACTTGGGGACTCCTGTGCTGACTTCGTCCCTCTTCTCCCGGGCCCGCTACTAAAGTTCATCAAGTCGGGCGACGCTGCCATCGTCAAGATGGTGCCCAGCAAGCCGATGTGCGTTGAGTCGTTTGCCGAGTACCCGCCTCTTGGTCGTTTCGCCGTCCGTGACATGCGCCAGACCGTTGCTGTCGGTGGTGAGTCCCCCCTCGCTCGATTTCGTCTCTCGCACTCGCGCTGACTCTCTTTCGCTTCCCCTTAACCCAGTCATCAAGGCCGTCGAGAAGACCGACGGCAAGGGTGGCAAGGGTGGGTACAGCAACCTTTTCCGACGTTCTGGGGACGAGAGAGCGAGAACCGGGGGCCAAGGAGGCGGATTCCGGATCTCGTTTGCTGACTCTCTGTTCTTTTGCACACTCCCACAGTCACCAAGGCTGCCGAGAAGGCTGGCGCCAAGAAGAGTGCGTGCATTCCCACTGAATCGGTACTTGGAGCGGAAGAAACTGACCTTGTCCGCGTCGCCACGCAGAGTAAACTCTCTTCTCTACGCCTGCTCCCTTTCCGTAGTCTCTGCTGCCCGGCCCCCGCCTAGCTTTTGCTGTAACGTCTCTGTTCACCGCATGTGCTCGACTGGTTGCGAGAGAGTACGGCTTTCGCAACAAGACGCGAGAGAAGCGACGAAGAGGACGGGAGACGTCAGCTTCAGGGGAGGCGTCTTGTGGGCGCGCGCCCTCCCTCCCGCCCGCGCGCCCGCTTCATTCAGGGGAGGCGCGTCAGTAATTGCTCAGATCGCACTTGGCGCCCTCACGCCCGCTGCCTCCACATCTTTTGGCTTGCAACCTTGCCCAAGGGCCTCCGCTTTGTGTTCACTCCAGCTGACTGAATCTTGCATCCTGCTGGCCAGGTTTCTGCACCTGCTCAGCATCCGGTCCTGCGTCAGCATGTTGCGCTGAACACGGTGCCAACGATTGCAGCTTTGCCAACGTCAGCTTTTGCAGACAATGATGCATGGTCCTATCAATCCATGCAAGCAATTTGGTGGGTCAGCAATATGCTGAGAGCCTCGCGTGCGTGCAGGGAGGCGTGCAACCTCTTTGTGTGCATTTGCTTTCTTTGCACGTGCTGCTGTGCTCGTGTCTCCGCTGCACTGCAACAAGTTGCTACAGGCGCTTTCTCGGCGGCATTTCCCGGCGTGGCGGCCCTGGTGGCCCCCAATGGGCTCCTCACAGTGCTTTTGCTTACCTTCTCCCGCTTTGAAGTCCAGACTCTGCTCCTCTCCCTGCACAATGAGAGAGCATCCTTTGCATGAGCACTACTACATGAAGGACTGCGCATGGATACCAATTGCATTTTGCGCTCTCAATATGCGGTCCATTTGTCCCCTTGCTCAACGCTTCCTCACCGCCTTGCCCAACAAGCGCCTCGTCCTGAGGGTCAAGTAGAGGCCGCGCCTTGTGCAGCTCATTGAGCAGAAGGGGTAGCAGCTTGGGTCAGCACACAGTTCAAATTGCTGGAAGGCAAAGTGAGTAGCGGAGGAAAGGAAGCACTGATGTCAGAAAGCTTCATTGGGCGCTGTTGGAGGTTGCGCTGTGGTACAGGCCCAGGCACTGTCAAGCAGGCTTTGTGGCCAGCAGAGAAGACAGAGTAGCCGCGGCAGCAGAGGTAGTTAAAGACTTGACTGCTTGGGTCGTCAACGGGCGGCAGAAAGTCAGTCTCTGATCCGTCTGCACGGTCTGCAAGCGCTGGACGCACCATCAGAAGAGGACGCAGCTGCATTCTGTTCAAGCGTGATGGTCAAGTTGTGCGTGGAGACGGTCTCATTCGCCTTCTCGCCCTCGGACAGAACGGGACCAGGCTTGAGCACCGCAGCACGCGGCTGCCTGGCTCAAGCTTTCAGGCTTGTACTCCTTGTGACTGCTTGGCGCAGAGAACAAGAGGCGGTCAAAGCGGAGGAGGAGGCGGTTGAAGCGGAGAGGATTCTCGACATGGGCTTGCTCGTGACATTGCTCGAAAGTCGGGGCGAGACAAAGCGGCGGGTCAGGAGCGGGTTTGGCGGGGTGACAGACGGCTGTAGACAACGTAGTGCGAGTGTCAGCGCCGCTGTTCCGAGCGTTTTGAGCAGATTCGGGCTGTCTACGATGTGGGGGAGCGAGGAGGGAAAGGAGCGCACCTTGGCGGTTTGGCGCGTGCGACACAACAGGAACAAGCTGCTCGAGCTCCTCTGGCGTCCACTCGTGCTTGTGCAACTCCTTGGCCTTGCGGTACGCCTTACTCTTGGTCTTGCGGACTTGGGCAATGTCGGACTTGGCGAGCTGCGGAGGGTCCAGCCCGTCATCAGGCTCGGCGGAGCTGTCGGTTTCGTCGTCCTTGAGACCGTCGTCCTTCTCATCGTCCGAGTCGTCTTGCGAGTTGTCCGAGTCGTCCGAGTCGTCTTCGAAGTCGAAATTGGTCGCAAAGGCGAAATTGAGCCGCTCGCGCGCGCTCATAGGCTGCTTGGGCCTGGCGCCCATTTTGAGCTTGAACGCGGCGTTGAGGATGGTCTGGGTGCGCTTCTGGCGCTGGACCTCGACGCTGTCGTGGAGTATGTCGGCTGCAGAGAGTGAAGACGTTGAGTTCGGCGTGAAGGTGTGAAAGTTGAGATGGAGAAGGTTGCAACACACCGATGTACTCGCCGAGAGCCGGAGCATTCCAGACAATCCACTTGCGCTTTTTGAACTTGTTGTAAAGCGTACCGAGCTCGGCGACATGCTCCTGCGCTCCGGCGTCGCGCATGTCCATGACGCTGATCGAGAGGCGCTGAAGCGACTTGGGCGCGCGCTTGCGCTCGGCCTTCGACTTGGCCTGAGCGGCGCTCAAGCCGACCGCGGACTCGTCGAGATTGCCGCTCGGACCGAGGTCGACGAGCTTGCCGCCAGGGAAGCCGACGAGGAACTCCGTTGCGTGGATTTCGCCCTCTGCGCGAACCGTCACAGTGTCAGCGTGCGGTCCCGTGGCAGTGATGCTTACAAAGGCAGACAAACTGTTGCGCTCGGTGACAAAGAAGAAGGTCATGTCGCCCTTGCTATCCTTGCAGACTTCGCGGATAGCCTGCTGCCAGGCGCGGAGGTGATTGAGCGCATCGGCCGAGAGCTCGCGGAGCGGGATGATGAAGACGCCACGCCCGCCGGCGCGGAAGAACGGAAGGATGGCCGGGAAGAACGCTTCCCAGAATGCCGCGCTGCTCAAAATATAACGTCAATTCGGCGCAGCACTACCTGGACCAACTCGCACGCACCGGCCGGCCGCAGCGGCAGCAAGGAAGAGCCCGCCGCGCGCAGCGTTGATGATCGAGACGAGGTAGTCGAAAATAGCGAGCGTTCCGGAAGGCTCCTGCCGCACAACCTTGTACGAGCGTTTGCCCTGCGGAAACGGGGAGGGTGAATTGACCGCTACGACTCTGCAGGAGCGCGGCGTTGCTTGCCATGATGCGATTGAGCTCGTTGATGCCATCCTCGTTGCCTTCGAGCTTGACCAACTCCTGGAACAGCCGGAGAAGCCCGCCTTTCTCGGCAACATTGAGCTCCCAGTTGGCCGGGTCGTCGAGGAAGGCCTGAGTCGATGCGGCGTACTGGACCGCGCCAGGTCCAAGCATGTGGTTCGGGATAGCGGCAGGCAGCTGTTCCACAACATCGAGGAGTGCCAGCAGCCCGCGAATGCCCTCGGGGGACATGTCGTCGAAGTCGTCGTGGTCGGCAGGCTCTGAGCGGACGAACATAGAGAAGCAAGAGCATGAGCGCAGCAGACACAGTAACGCGCAAGCATCGGAATACAGACGAGCACGAGGAGGGAGACGCGAACGAGGCGAGACGGCGAGATAGAGGGGCGAGAAAGGTCAGATCAGCGTCTATACTTCAAACAGCGATGCGCAGGCGCTCGACACGCACCGAAGCCGATCTCGTCGTCTCCTTCATGCTGGCCTTGAATGTCGTCGTCCGCGTCCGACTCGTCGTCCTCGCTCTGCTCCCTCATCTTCTCGTCTTCGTCCGCGTCGATTTTGGCGACGAGCGCGTCCCTGAGGGGGCTGGCTAGTCAGCATACGCGCTCCTGTGGCTGGTGCACGTGTCGCAAGACACTCACTGGCACGCTCGTTCGCGCTCCTCCTCGCTGTCTGACGCACGCTCTTCTCCCGACGGCGCTTCTCCCGCCTGCTGTCCTCCAGCGTCCGTGCCGTGGCGAACAACGTGATCGTAGCTGTTCTGGTCGGTCGCTGGCTGCGGCATGCTTGTCCCGAATTCTGGTGAGGGGGTATCGGAGGAGAGCACGCTTCCTCTCCCCAAGGCCTCGGCCCACCGGTGAGCGCTCGAGCCCTACAGTAGCGCTGGGATCGCTATATGCGCACTGCCCGGCGCGGGATAGGCCCTGATCGAGGTCCCTGACCAAGGAAGGTCCGCTTGCTCTCCTGTATGCAAAGTGCGCAAGTGCCGGCTGCTACTGAGTCTGCAGGTGACAGGAAACGCGTCTGAGAAGTCTCAAGAGCGCAGAATCGAGCCTGCCGCGTCATTGCGCGCAAGAGGGACCGCTGCCGCTCCCGCTTTTTCCTTCGCCTCGTCCGTTCGCTCCGCTCGGACCCTCTCTCCTAAAAGCTGTCGCAGGCTCTAGCTTCGTGCTGTATCAATTTCTGGACATACGCGTCACTGCCTCGTCCGGCCTCAGGACTCCGTCTTGTTGGGATGAGCGGCCGCCTCTACTTCCCTTCTCTCCTCCAGCCACGAGGTTGGGACGAGCAGCACCGATGCGCTACTACATGGAGGACCGCGCGTGGATTCCGCACGCTCTCCGTGCTCTCAGTACGCCGTCCATTCGTCCGTACGCTCAACGCTTCCTCGATGCCTCGCCCGAGGAGCGCATCGTCCTCGCCGACAAGTGGCTGCCGCGCCTGGATCAGCTCATCGAGCAGAAGAAGCAGGAGAAGAGGGCCGCGCGTAAGAAACGGTGCGTTCCGCAGCTGTTGCCGCGTGTTGGGGTGCAACTCGCATCAGACTGAGCCGACCTCGGTCCGCTCTCCTTCCGCAGCGCCAATCCGCCTTCGCCAACTTTGAGGCTTCACTCTGCTGCACCGAAGGACTCGATGTACGCAGTCGTGTCATTGCTGCGCTCGTGCAAGTGCGCCGTACTGACCGGTTCCTCCACCGGCAGTAGCTCCGGATCGTCAGCCCAGGTGGTTGGCGCGCAGGCTACCGACGGCGATAAGGGTGAGTACAGCAACTTATCTCGACGTTCTGGGGACGAGAGCACGAGAAAGGAGGGCCGAGAAGGGGTAGAAGGCGGATTCCGGATTTCGTTTGCTGACTCTCTGTTCTTTCGCACACTCCACAGTCACCAAGGCTGCCAAGAAGAGTGGCGCCAAGAAGAGTGCGTACCTTGCATTGATCCGGAACCCGCAGCGAAGAACTTGACCTTGCCCGCGTCGCCACGCAGAGTAAACTCTCTTCTCTACGCCTGCTCCCTTTCCGTAGTCTCCGCTGCCCGGCCCCCGCCTAGCTTTTGCTGTAACGTCTCTGTTCACCGCACGCGCCTGGAATTCGCGACAGTACGGGCGGGGCGAAGTTTCTCGGTAGTCGTGAGGGCGCGACGGGCTTGTTCTGCGGATGCTTGCGGACAACATGCAGAGGTGACGCTACTTCGATGTAAAGAAAGCACAACAGCGAGGCATCGACGCCCCGGAACAACAACGGAGAAAACAGGCCGCCGACCCATTGTCCCTCGAGAGCGCTCAGTAGCCGAATGTCTTGCGCCAGTCCGGCCCACTGCAGAAAAACAAGAGTCGAGGTCAGCACGAGCTCGTTGGCCACATGAGAGGGAGCTGACGCACTGCTCCCGCACCATCCGCGCCTCCATCACGTCAATGTCGGCCTGCACCTCGGCGACGCTCTTGCGGTCGGCCGACGAGCCCGTGCGCGCCATCTCGAGCGACGGCCTCCCCGCGGCCCCCGCGGCGGCAGTCCCGAGCGTTGTCGCGCCCACCGACGTCGCAGCCCTCGCCGGCGGCGGTGGTGGCGGCGGAGGAGGCGGTGCGTCCTCGTCCTCCGAGTCGAGCGTGAGGTCGACCACCTCGCGGCGCTTCGAGAACCCGCCGCCTCCGCCGCCGTTCGCGCTCGCAGTCGAGAAGGGCGTCGCGCTCCCGCTCGCGCTCGAGGGGACGACGAGCCGCGGGCGCTTGGCGAGCGGCATGTCGTCGTCGTCCGAGTCGTCCGAGAGGAGGAGCGCCTCGCTCGCGCGCGCTTTGCCCTTGCCGCCGCCGCCTGCGCCCGCTTCGTCTGCCGACGAGCCTGCGCCGTCGCCGCCGTCCGCTGCCGAGGAGCCGTTCGCGAGCGCAGACGGCGGTAAAGGCGTGCTGCGCCCGGACGGGACCGCCGATCCAGCCACTGAGCGCGGCTTGGCCGTGCCAAACTTGTTGTTGTCCGACCGCCAGGTGCCGTCCGGCTCCACGGTGACAGACTCAACCGACGACGAGCAGATCTTGAGGATGTCCTCGAAGTAGCTGGGAGGTCAAATGAGGGGTGAGCGAGAGACGCATGACACACGACTTGACTCAACGCACCCGTCGACGACCATGTCGTCCACCTTGAGCGTCTTGGAGCAGATGGGACACTGCCACTGCGGCGTCTGCTCGTTGACCTCGAACCACGTGCTCGCGTCGAAACAGGCAATGTGGTCGCAATGCTGCGACCGAATCGGGATGTCTATTCGCATGAACGAGAGCTGCGCGGGCGTGTGCGTGTGAGAGAGGGCACGTCGACGGTACGAGGGAATCGACGCACCGGGTCCTTGAGCGACAGCCCGAACGAGCTCGCCTCGACGTCTTCATCCGAGTTGAGCTGGACGACTGCGCGCGAGAGGTCCGTGAGAATGCAAAGTGATGAGAACCGCAGCAGCGCGACGCACTGTCTCCGATGACCTCGTCCTTCGACTTGGTCTTGCCCGCCTTGACGCGACTGACGACCGTCGGCACGGGCGTATACTCGACGAGATACGCGATGAGGTAGTAAGTCTGCGCTCGAAGTGCCCCGCGAGAGAGTCAGGAGCTGCCCGGCGACTCGGTAGCGGGGGAAGGCGGCGCACCTTTTCCGTGTTGATGTAGATGAACTCGATGCGGTTCGTCGCGCCGGCCGTGAGCGCAACGGCGGCGCCCGCCTTGCCCGAGAGATTGACCGGCGGCGCCGTGCCGGGCTGCTTCTTGATGCCCTTGGTGTTGGCGTTGACGGTGACGCCGTTGAGCTTGATCTCGCACGTCAAGGGGAACTCGACCGGTGCCGGGTACTGCGTGCCCGCGCTCGGCCGCAGCGGGTTGTAGTTCGTATCGCTCGTGCAGTACAGCCGCACCTGGTACTGCGGGTTGGACGGCGACTCTTTCGACGCGGCGAGGAGCGCGCGCTGCGCCTCGGTGAGCTGCAGCGAGATGACGCTCGTCTTGCGGTCCCCCGGCGTCGCCTTGGCGAGCGTCGTCACGCCCGACAGCGACTTGTCGACGCGGAAGAACGGCGACGGGCGGAACCGGATCGGGATCTCGTGCGCGCGCGCCGACGTCCACACGCCGCCACCGCTGCCGCTCAACCCCGCGCTCGCGCCGGGCGTCGCGCCGCCGTAACCGTTCGACGAGGTCGCTCCCGCACCGGCGCCGAAGCGCGGGGGAGGCAGCCCGCCCGAGACGCCCGCACCGCCTGCGGCGGTCCCCGCGCGGTAGCCCGGCGTCGTTGAGCCGCCCCCGTACGGCGTCGTGCCCCCGCTCCCGCCGGCGCTGTAGCTCCCCGTCGCCGAGCCGTAGCCGTTCGCAGACGTCGAGGCGCCGTTGTTGCTCCCGTAGCCTGGGCCGACCCACGTGCCGCGCGCGGCGGCACCGTTGTACGCGAGCGAGCTGTAGCCGCCGGTTCTGCGGAGGGAGGACAAGCAGGGAGTCAGTGCTGCGGTCATTGGTGCGCCTGAGGACGAGACAAGCGCACGAAGTGCGAGCGTTGGCGATGATGCGCTTCATGTCGCGGAAGCGCTGCTTGTCATAGCGGAGGTATTCGGCGTTGAGCTGCGTGAGGAGCGCATCGTGCTGTGTGCAAGCGAAGGAATCAATCTCGAGCACCTCGCAAGTCTCGACGCAGCGACGAGTGCACGCACGAGGTCGGCCTTTTTGCCCGACATGCGGATGTGGAGCGAGAGATGCGAGTTCGAGTTGCGGATCGCAGCCTTGAGCTTGTCGACCGTCAGGTGGCCCAGATCGCGGACAGCTTCGTGAAACGCCTGCGTGGCCACCCGAGCCGCGTCAATACTTTGGAAACGAAGCGGGAGGGAAAGGCAGGGACGCACGACGGCGTCGGACGACATGGTGTAGTCAATCTCGAGGCGCTGGTGTTCGAGCTGGAGGTCGGTGAACGGCGAGGGCGAGCGGTGAGCTTGGCCAAAGGACGCAGCGCCTAGTTCCGGCGAGTGCGAAGTGGAAAGCGCGGGAGAGGGTTGCTGCTGTGGCGGCGGAGGAGGAGCGTGATCGGGATAGTCCTGGCCGTACGTCGGCGCAGAAGTGCCGTAGGGTACGTAGCAAGGCGGCTGCGGCGGGGCGCTGTGTGTAGAGTAGGCCGGGTGGGTGGATGGGGCCGCGGCGAGAGGGTGGGGAGCGAGAAAGCCGGGTGCGCGCTGGCGGGCGAACGAGGCGAAGGCGTGCGGGTGCTGCTGGAGCGCTGGAGGCTGGTAGGCGGAGCTGTCGGGGTGCTGCGGGTGCTGGTACGGGTGCATCCACCGCGACAACCCGCAGAAACGAGACCTGCCAACGACGGACAAGATCCTGGTCAGTCCCGTCGGTCTGCACGATGAACAGTAGCGTTTCTGCTCGTCCGAACGAGCCGTTCGGGCCTTCGTGGCGCGTCCTCCTTGCCACGCGATAGTTCGGGACGACGAGGAGCAAGAGCGGGACGAGACCCCGTGTGGCCGCGCGCGCAGCTCTGCCTGGTCCTTGAGACGCTCCCTGTGTCCCTCGAGCAGCGCCCAGCTCCACCAGAAGCGCTCGACGCGAGAAAGACGCGCATCGCCACCGCGAGTTTGGCAGGCTCCGTGCACGCGATGTCGACCTCGCCCGGACGAGCGAGCAGGCTTGGCAGGCCCGTGAAGGAGTGCACTCACGGTGTGGCCCTCGCAGGAACTCGCTCGAGCGGGTGCGAGCTGGCGAGATGAGCGAGGACTCTGCGACGAGGCGAGCCAGGGTCAGCACGGCGCACTTCAGCCCGGGACGAGTCTGCACGGCAAGGAGAGCTCCGTACACGCCTGCAGAGCGCTTCCCCGGCGCAACAGACGCGAGAGGGCAAGCACGACGAGGCAGAGTTGTCCGCGGACGCTCTCTCTCGCTTCTTCCACTCCGGGACCAGCGTGCACGCACCGGGAGAGTGCGCACAGCAGAAGAGCACACGCCCAGGACGCCGCTCGACCGCCACGTGCAAGTCCCGCGCTTCGAGAGCCCGCTGCTCGCTGTCTCGTCTGGCACCTTCACGTTCAACTCGCGTGCGCACTGCACACGCCGCTAGAGCGCTGGGCAGAGCCACGCAGACCTCGAGTGCACTCGTTTGCACCTCTGCGTCCCCTTCTTACCGCGCACGGCCTTTGAGGCGAGCCGCGAGTCGAGCTTTCTCCTCCTGCCCCCTCCCCTTTCCCCCGGTTTCTCTCTCTTACCGAGCACTGCGAGCTTCACGAGATACTCCAGTCGATCGAGCGTGCTTTTTCGACCCTGCACCCGCGCGCGCACCGAGCCTCGATCCCTGCAGCGCCCTACGAGCCTCGTCCCCGTTCGAACCGCAACCTCGTTCAAAACGGCGCCCGCCCGCGCCCGCGCTCCTTTCCCTCTTTCTCGTCACTCGCATCTCCGTGCGAGTCCTCGAGCGCACCCCGCCCTCGCCGCTCCCGAGTTCCGTTCCTCTCTGCCTCGTTGCTCTCTCGCGTTCTTTCCCTTCCTCGTCATGCCCCGCGCCCGCTCTGCCTCGTGCTCGTGCGTGACTCCGCCCGCCTCTCCGTCTCGCCCGGTGACCAAGACTGACCCGCTGCGTCCCCCCTCACATCAGCAGCTCACCTCCCGAGAGTCCTCTGAAGGGGTCCCACCCGGACGACGACTCGGAGCAGCCTGCTCGTCCTGCCTCGACGCCCCAGCGCCGTCACTCTCTCTCGGGCTCTCCGCGTCCCGAGCTCGTCGAGCTTGTGCACGTGCCCTCGTCTCAGCCGCAGGCTTGCTCGGAGTTTGACCGTTCTCCTCAGACCCCCGTCGCTCAGCATGACTCGCTGCCGTCTGCCTCCCCGTCGGGCATCGCCATCCCGTCTGCCGCTCCACCGAGCTCGGGCTGCTTCCAGGACTCGATCTCGCCCGTCGTCTACTTTGACATTCCGGGCCCGTACGCTCACCTCGCTGCCGCTCTCCCGTCTCCCGCCCACGGCCACCACCCGTTCCCGCCGCAGTCCTTCGGACCGGCGGGCCCGCACTCGCGCTTCCCGTCGTACCACGCCGCGCCTCACCCCGCCTACGGCAGCGCGCACGCGCACCACCTCCCGTCGCCGCACGACGCCGAGTTCGCCTACCCGAGCCCGTCGCCGCCGTACGGCGCGCACCTCGCCCTCGGCCGGGCGCCGCCCGCTCCTCCTCCGTACGGCACTGGCCACGCGCAAGTCTTCATCGACCCGGCGACGGGGCAGTCTGTCTACGCGCACCCGCACGCTCACTCGCACCACCACCACCCCGCGCTCGCGCACTCGCGCTCGCCCTCGCTCTACAGCACCCCGGGCTGCACGACGCCGTACCTCGCCACGCCCGCCGGGACCGATTACCCTCTCCCGCCGCACGCGGCCTTCCTCCACCACCACCACCACCCGCAGCACGCGATGCACCCGCACCTGATCACCTCGCCGCCGAGCTCGCCCGCGTCGTCTGGATCGCCGCAGCTGCTCGCGGACGCGTCGTTCGGCGAGCCGGCGGTCGTGTACCACCACCATCACCACCACCCCGCTCAGCCGGCGGCCGCGCCGACGCACCCGTACTACTGCGTCCCGCAGCAGCACCCGCACCCGATCCCGGCCCCGCAGCAGCAGGCGCGCGCTCACCACGCGCAGCCCCGCGGGACGAGCGTCGGGAGCTTGAAGCAGGTGCTCGACGACGGCGGGCACGTCATGAGCCGGGGCGCGGCAAAGTTCTTTGACGTCGCAAAGGTGCGTCTTTCACCTCTCTATGCCTTTGGTAGAGCTGCGCTGACTGGTGGAGCACGCACGTGCAGGGCTTCGGGTTCATCATCGACGACAATGGCGAGAGCCTCGGTGCCGACGGTGCGTCTCCTTCTTCGCCGTCCTGCCTTGTCGCGCGCTCTGCTGCTGACCGCCATCCACACACCGGCAGTCTTCGTCCACTACACGGGCATCGACATGCCGCGCGGCTTCCGCTGCCTCGCGCAGGGCGAGCGGGTGCGTCTCTTGTTCATCTCGCTCGGCGGTGACCTGATCCTGACTTTTTCTGCTGCAGGTCGAGTACGTCCTCACGAAGCACTCATCGGGCCGCTACCAGGCTCTGCGCGTGACGGGCGAGAACGGTGCGTCCGCCAAACTCGTGCTCGCCCTTCTCGGCAGCGCTGACTGACCCCGCCGCACTCGTCGCAGGCGCCAAGCTCCAGGGCCTCGACGACGAGCGCAACGCCGAGTCGGTCAAGCGCATGGCCGAGCGCGCCTCGGCCGCGGGCGAGCACCTCGGCGGCGACTTTGCGCGCCTCGCTGCGTCGCCGTCCGCCGCCGACGGGGCCGGCAAGAAGCGCAAGCCCAAGGTCGTCGTCGGGCCGCAGGGCGCGACGACGGCTGTCGGTTCTGGAGGCAAGCAGCCGCAGCAGCAGAAGGGCGGCAAGCCGCTCATGGGCATGACGGGTCTTGGGCTCATTGAGGTCTGATTCGGTGCCCCTGCCTCTCCTCTTCCTCTTCCGCCCCTGAGATCTCACCTCACTCTGTATCGTTCCTCTAGCCCTGTTGTGCTATCCCCTGGCTCCTAGTCTCGTCCATCCATGTCTCTTGTCTCATTTGCTCTGCATCACCCGCCCGCCTCTCTCATCTCATCTGACGACCCCTTTGCATTCGCACCTCGCACCACCACATCCCGCCTAGTCTTGCATCCTTCCTCATCGCACAAGCCCCGATCTACGCCCTCTTGCTATACCTCTCGCCCGCGCCGCAATACCATCCATGCAATTTGCCCTAACTCTCCTCTTCTCGTCGAACGAGTCAGGAAGAGGGACAGGTTGCAAGTGTCTCTACGCCATGTCGAACCCGAACGCTCATCGCTTGACGACTTTCGGGGTCAGCTGTTGCGCCCAATCCACCGCGACGGCCCGCGCGTCGCACGAGTCTCGCAGCTCCGCCAGCGCCCGGTCGAACCGCCGTTGCTCCCTTAGCGTGAGCAGCTGGCCACACGGGGAAAGGTCCGGTGCTGAGGATTGGGAGGGCGGCTCG
Organism: Rhodotorula paludigena; assembly: GCF_050403205.1. Taxonomy (NCBI): domain Eukaryota; kingdom Fungi; phylum Basidiomycota; class Microbotryomycetes; order Sporidiobolales; family Sporidiobolaceae; genus Rhodotorula; species Rhodotorula paludigena. The sequence goes on along the minus strand of NW_027481384.1, from coordinate 38,334 downwards.
AACCAGGAGGAGGGGAGCTGGAGCGTGCAAAGGGCGTTGAGCGGCGCGGGTGCAGCAGGCGGGAGGATCTCGCGGTGTTTCGAAGTTGCAGCAGACGGCGCCGCCCTTGGTGAGAGCGGAACGCTACAGTGCGAGGTCTTGCGGCGCTCCAGGTCCGCGAGGGCGTCCGCGAGCGCCAAGAGGGCGGCGAGGTCGGATTGAGAAGGTCCATTGAGGGGCGACCTCGAGGCCGACGGCGTCGGAAGGAGCTCCAGCCGTTCAAGGTGCGCAAAGGGTAAAAGGGCAAGAAGTTTGTTGTCCACGGCGGTAGCGGGGAGGCTGAGTGAGCGCACGGAAGAGGCGGACGCGAGCCAGTCGTACCGACCCGAACGCGGTAAGTCTTTTGGTGCCGTACGGTCGTCTGTGTGCGCATTGTCCGTGCATGACGGCGCGATGACAAGCTGTTGGACCTGCTTGACGAGCGCAGGCGGTGGGAAGAGCTCGCCGAGGTCGCGCTCGTTGTCGTAGACGTCGACGACTCGGGACGATCCGATGAGGCGCAGCGAGGTGACGCGCGGGAGGAATGTCGGGCTGAGGAAGGCGTCCGCGAAGGCGACGTCGAGGCGGACATTGGAGAGCGTGAGAGAGGTGAGGGAAGGGAGCGTGACCCAGAAAGGATTGCTGCGCCAGGTGGAGGTGCGGTTGGCAAGTACGATCGAATCAAGGGTGAGGGTCCGGATGTCTGCATAGGCGAGGATGGTCAGTATCGCACGCGTGTATACGTCGTGTCGAGCCTTACTTTGAGCGGCATGCAGAAAAGCGACCGTCAAAAGCGCAACCCGTTCCAAGCGGACCTCCACTGCGTTCGGCGTCAGCGGAAGGAGCGTCGAGAGCCTGTCCGCGAGGTAGGGAGAGCCGCCTGAGGCATCAACTCCAGAGGCGCCGATGATTTCGACGATGTTGACGAGTCGGGCCGTTTCCCGCTTCTTTGACAGCGTCCGATGGAGGAGGTCGATCTGCTTGTGTTTGCGGAGCGCAGCGTGCATATAGAGCAGGTCGTGTAACCGATTGTGCATTGTCTTGCACAGGCGAGCCAGCGTTGTCGCAATGGGAGGATGCGTCTCGAGCGCGATGGCGAAGACGTGGAGCACAATCTCGGCGGGAAGTGACGGGAGCTTCGGCTCGTCAGCCTTTTGACTGCAAGCAAAAAAAGAAAACAGCTGAGTCCGCAAGGTTGGTTGCGCGAAGCTGAAGAAAGGCGTACAGGCGATGCCGGCGAAGTCCGAGTAGGCGTCTCAGCGACTCCATGGTGGAAGTGAGGCAGTGCAGAGGCAGCGGTATAGGGAACAGAAGCCAGCGCAAGCCATCAGGATTCGCCGCGACACGCGAAGCGACCAGGCGAAGCGAAGCGCGCAGCCGCGGTCGCGCTTTCAGCTGATTGAGCAGGCTGCGCATCGCAGGCGCCGGCGCGCGGGAGCTTGAGCAAGGTACTTTAGCTGCTTAAGCGCCTTCACGTTGCCGCATGATCGCACTGAAGCGGGAGTGAACAAGCCGGCGGAGGTGAGGACGCGAAGCGCTGTTTCGATGAAACCTGCACGCGCGAACGGATTCCTCGGAGCACGCGAAAGACTCGAGACGACAACAATGAGTGCATTCCTGCTCATGCTCATGACGGGAAACGATACACAGCACGTCGACGGAAATCTAGTCCTCCGGCTCGCTCGCCACATCCGCCTTCTCCCATCCGCGCAGCCCCCGCCATCCGTCCTGTGCTCCCGCGAGGAACGCATGGTCGCAAATCATGTCTGCCGTCGGGCGGTTCTGCGGGTCAATCTCGAGGCACCGCATGACGAGGTCGACGGCGTCAGCCATCGTCGGCGGCGGGACGTCCGAGTCGTCCGAGGGTGCGGGAGGGAGCGACGGTGTGCTCGTTGTCGACGAAGTAATCTTGGCTTGCAGCGCAGAGTAGGCACGCGTGTCGGGCTGGATGCCGCGCATGGCCTCGTCCGGCGACCAGAAGGGGCATTCCCCTGCGCAGACACGTCAGAGACGCATCGAGAGATCAAGAAGACGATATGAGCGTACCGCAGATGAGGACGTAACCTAGAACGCCGAGCGCCCAAATGTCCTGCTCCTTGCCGCTGTATCGCGCTCCTTTGAGCACTTCCGGCGCGGCAAAGCTGCGTCGCAGGACACGGTCAGCCTAGTCGATTTTCGAAGGAAAACACAGGTGACGCACTCGAGGGTACCAGAGAAAGTGTCAAACTTGCGCCCCTCCTTGACGTAGGCGGCGCTGCCAAAGTCGATCAAGCGGACGTTGCCATCCGGGTCGAGGACGCAGTTCTCGTCCTTGATGTCGCGATGCACGATCGAGTGCTCGTGCAGGAAGTAGACGGCGTCGGCAATCTGTGAGAGGATGCGCTGGATCGGCGACGGAGGGAGACCGTCCGGGTGCGCGTCGACAAAGTCGAACAGGTCCTGGCCGTGTCGGGTCGAGCCGTCGGACTCTGCGGTCGGACTGGCGGTAGCAGCGGGCATGACCTGCACGCGAGGTCGACTTCGTGAGCGAAAGCGGAGACGGAGCAGACCAAAGAGAACAGGCGTACGAGGTGGTAGTGGTGCGCATCCTCCCAGAAGTCGAGTAGCGGGCAGATGCTCGGGTGACCAGTCTGCACGATCCCGCCGTCGGCGCCGCCCTTCCAGAGGTCGAGCCGTGGCGCCGAGTCCCGGCGGACGGGCAGGCCCTTGGATGGTCGAGAGCCGACGCCGCCTTGTCGCCTCGAGAGGTAGTTGAGTCGAGGGCGCGGCTCGTACGGTACACGGCGAAGGTGGTCGAGGACGTGCACTTCAATCGGAATCGGGCCCAGGATCTTGTGCTTCTTCCAGCAGTCGGCCAGGATGCGCTGCTTGATCACGTACTTGATGATGAGCTCCGGCTGTGCAATGCGACAGGCTCAACCATAGTCAGCTCAACAAACGCTGTGAAGCCAACGAAGCGGCACTCTTCACGCACCCCGACCGCCTTGCCATCAGGACCCTTCTGCCTCGCCCTCCGCACGCTCCCGTACGCGCCCTTGCCCGCCTCCTCATCCGCGCACACGAACGCGTTGATGTCGCGCAAGCCCGTCACTGCCGAGTACGTGCGCGGGTCGACGGGCCCGAGCGGTTTCGACCAGTCGAGGTCGACCGCGAACGACGGCGCGCCGGCCTGCCCCGTCCCGCTCTGCAGCGAGAAGGACGGGCTCTCGTCCCCCGCGGCGGGCGTGCTCCCGCCGCCCTGGACCGCGTCGGCACCGGGAGGGACGAGCATCGGCGTGGGCGGGACCGAAACGTCGCCTGGCGCGCTCGACGCGAACGGGTCGCCGTCGTACGGCGTTGCGGCATACGATGCAGGCGTGTCGGGCCTCCCGCCCGATGCCGCAGTCAGCGAGAAGCCGTTCGCGCCGCTACCCGGCGAGGCGTCGCCCGATCGCGCCCCTTCCTCGAGCGAGCGGAAGACGCTCGGCGGGAGCGGGATCTGCGGCAAGCCGGCCTTGTTGGCCGTCGCGGCTGCGTGCGCCTCTTGCTCTGCGCGCTCCTTCCGCCTCGCCGCAGCATCGTCGTCGCCCGCCGTCGGCGTCTGCGCGTCGGGCCCCTCGCCGTCAGCCTCGCCGCGCGCCGTCTGCGCTCCCTCGGATCCAGACGCGGGCGAGCCAATCGGCGGCGAGCTGAGCCCGCCGGTCGCAGCCGAGAGCGAGCCGCGTGAGAGCGCCGGGCGCGGCGCCTGCACCTGGAGGTGCGACACGGCGAGCGACGGCTCGCTCTTCTGCCCGGCGCGGTGCGTCGGCTTGAAGAGCGCGTCGGGCACGGGCCCGTCCGAGCCGGGGAGAGAGACCGAGGGCGACATGCCGACGGACGAGGGGCTGCGTGCGCCCGACGACGACGCGCCGGGTGCCCCCGACGGGCTGACGCCCGCCGAGAGGGACGAGATCGAGTTGGTGTTGGAGTGCGACGTGAAGCCGCCGGTGACGCCTGCGCCTGTCGACGTGTACGAGAACGACGACTTGTACTGCGACGGCCGCGGCGGAGGCGGAGCGAGCTGGTCGTCGCCGTCGTTTGCGATCGGAGGCGGGGTGTGCGGGAGGTGATGCTGGAAGCGCCCGAGGTTCGAGAGCGAGAGCGACAGCGCAAAGCGGTTCGCATCGTCGTCCTCGTCGTCCTCGTCGGACGAGTCCTCGTCCTGCAGCGACGGCCAGCGCTTCCACCGCGGCTTGCGCGGGCTCGGCGCCTTGTCGCGCGCGTCGTCCTCCCTGTCGCGCGGTCCCTGCTCTCCGTTCCGCTCGGCGCCACCCTCCGCGCCGACCGCGTCCTCGCGCTCGCGCTCCTGCTTCAAGTCGCTCAGCTCGCTCCCGAGCACGCGCCACTCCTCGGTCGTTGGCGTGACGACGAGCCCCGCGTCGGGGTCGAGCGACGGCGGGACGAGGAGCCCCTGCGTCTGGAGCGCGAGGCCCGTCGCCGTCGCGCGGCGGCTGCTCGCGCGGCTCCGGTTTCGCGACGGCGGCGGCGGCAGCTCGTCGTCTCCCGGCGCCGTCAGGCCGCCCGCCGCCACCGACGACGTCGAGCTGCCGGCTCCTCCCGCGCCGCTGCCCCACGAGCCGGCGTACTCGGCGCGCCCGCCACCGGTGGCCTCGCTCGCCGAGGGCCCGAGGGAGAAGCCCGCGCCGGGCGAGAAGAGGCTCTGGCTGCGCGCGCTGGCAAAGTAGGGCGCCGAGGCCTGGCGGCGCTTGTGCTGGATGAACTGCGCGAGCGAGGTCGATGTCGAGGGGAACGAGGATTGGGCTGGGGTGGACGGGTCGGTCGGCGGTAGGACGGGAGAAGAGGTAGAGGTCGAAGGTGGTGAAGTCGAGAGTGGAGACGAGGTCGAGTCGAGATGGGCGGGCAGGGTGCGTCGGCGCTCCTTGCGCGAGGAGCTCCGCGGGGCGGACGCAGGTACCGCATTGGATGCTCCGCTCGACGAGCTCGTGGGTTCAGTCGAGCCCGACGCTGTTCGTCCCCGATGCCGCTCGTCTCCCTCGACGGCCTCGTCCTCTGCGGCGGCACTCGAGCCGCTGCTCTCCGCCTCCTCCTCGGCTGCTGCTCCCGCGCGTGCATCTGCACTCGCCCTGCGGGACCTCGCCCCGGCCCCTCGCGGGCTGTACGACCCCACCGTCTTGGCCGGCGAGCTCGACGCGCTCCTCCACGGCGGCGGCTGCTGCTGCTGCTGGTCGCCGCCGGCCAGCTGCGCAAGCGGGCGCATCCCGCCCATTCTTGGGCTCGCGGGCGAGAGCGCGAGGCCGGCCATGGTAGCGAGCTGCGAGCTCGAGCGCGAGTGCTGGCGGGACTGGGGCCCGTACGGCGGGCGCTCGGGAGGCGCAGAGGTGCTCAGTGCGAGGGTGACGGGCGGCGTGGGGCTCGCTCCCGGCGGCGAGGGCGCGGCGAACGGCATCGCGCGAGTCGACGGCTGCAGGTGGAGGAGGGGCGTCAGCTCGGCAACGGCGCAGCCTGGGAGAGCGAGGGTGGGCTCGATGGAGAGCTGCAGAGCTCAGCAGGATCGCTGGCGAACCCTCCGAGTCCCCCGTGGCGTTGTGCGCGCAGACCGAGGCTGGCTCGTGCAACTCGTCCTGGTCGTCGAACGTGCTCACACCGCCGCGAACTGGCTCAAGAGAGGGACTGACCCGCTATGTAGGCTAGTAGGAAGACTACTAGGGAACTCGCCCAGCCCGTCGAGCGATGTGCGACGACCAACAAGCGATGCGGCGATGGACGCGAGGGACGCAGGGACGCGGCGTGGCGATCGGGGCGCCGCAGAAGCCCGCGCAGGACCAGAGAGCGCTCGATGGAGGGACTGGACCGAGCAGCAGAGCTTCTGGCACGGTGCAGGCGAGTCGCTGTCGACAGACATCACTTGTATGTCTCAGCCCGTCCCTCTGCTTCCGAGACAGTCGCTCCAGAGTAAAGTAGCCGAGCATGCTGCGGGCTCATAACGACCTGTACATTGCAGAGAACCGCTCAAGCATTCTCGCAGACGGGGCCGCCAAAACCGCCTCTCCGATCAGGCGCATCTATCTCTGTCTCTTCTGGCGACGTCTCGTCAATGCCGAGACGGGGTTCCGCCCACACCATTCTACAGCCTCCCTTGTACGGCCCTCTGGCCCGCCTCGTTCGCCCTCGTCTCCTTGGGCGCGGCCGTCGGCAGGTTCTTGTAGTTGTCCGACTTGGTCGCCGACACCTCTTTCCCGTCGACGAGGCCGTCTTCGACGTACTCCTGCAAGCGGTGAGGAGCGAGTAAGCGAGATGGGCAGCGAGGGCAAGAGATCCGACTAGGAGGGACGAGTGAGCTCACCTCGACGTAGGTGAAATCCCAGTGCCGCTGCGAGCCAGTGCATGAAAGGGTGAGCGTCCGAGGACTACAGGCGCGCAGAGCATGCTAAGACTCAAGGCCCGACGCATCGCTCACCGCCCGCGCACAGAAGAACGAGCAATTCGAACGCACCTCTTCGCCGCGAGCGAGAAAGTCGGTCCGCCCGTCCCACTCCCACTTCCAGCTCCCCTCCCCTCCCGCGCCCGTCCCTTCCCGCACAAACTTGCTCACGCTGCACGTCGCCGCCCTGACCTTCCTCCTCTTCTCCTCGTCCCACGCCTCTCCCGCCTCTCCTCCGCCGTCTCCGCCCTCTCCGCCCGCGCCCGCGAGGTCCTCCAAGTCCCCCGCAAGCGCGCGCACGAGCGCGATGCACGTCGCCGCGTGCGAGAACAGGACGACTTTCTTGGCGCTGCGCGCCTCGAGCGCAGAGACGAGGTGCGCGGTCCAGAGCGTGCGCGCGCGCGCGTGCACCAAGCGCATCGACTCGCCCGTGCGCGGCGGGGTCAGGAGCGGGGACCAGCCGGCGCTGTCGGGCGAGGAGGAGTCGGTCGTCGAGACGAGCGGGAAGAATCGCGAGAGGAACGACGCGGTCGCGAGTTCCGGGTGCAGGCCGCGCCGCACGGGGAGATACCACTCTCCTGTCGGTCGAAGAGCGCGTCAGCGTGTCTGCGTGCGTGCGTCGAAGGACTGCAGTGGGGGTGCGCGCACCGATGCCGGGCTCGATAAAGATGGGCACGCCGAGTGCTTCGGCGGTGGGGGTCGCCGTCTGCACGCAGCGGTACAGCGGGCTGAGCGGGCGCACCGGTACAAAGGGGGGTTCGTCAGCTTCTACAGCTGTACCTGGCAGCCCAGAGCGGCACAGGACGCACGAGCTGAGGAGGACGATGCCCTGTTTCCTCGCGTCTTCGGCGCTCTCGACGCCGAGTTCCTGCTTCAAGAAGCGCGCGAGCTCCTTTGCCTGGTCGACGCCGTGTGCGGACAAGGGCGGGTCGCGCGGGATGCCCGTCGGCGAGGACCAGACGCTGGTCTCCCACGAGAGGCTGTTGCGTGCGAGTCGAGTAAGCGGGAGAGGGGAGAGGGAGAGTGCAAGAGGGAGCGCACCGGAAGCCGTGGCGGCAGATGTAGACGCTCTCGAGCACCATCGCGGGCACGGGCGGCGGTTCCCGGCGAGGGCGGGCGAGGCCGAGTAGCCGGGTCGAGCGATGAGGACGAGGGAACGAGAGACAAGCGAGAGCGGGCAGTGCAGCGTCTGGGCAGCGTTGTACCGAGTCTAGCGTGAGTCTACAAGGCTCTGCACGGTCTAGCTCGAGCTCAGCTGGGAAGAGAGGCGAGCAGACCCGCGTTGCGTTCGTTCGCTTCCGTCCCGACGCTCAGATTGCGCACACTCACTCGCTGGCTGCCGAGTCGTGCGCAGGTGTGGCTTACTTCAGTGTAATGCTCTGCACGCGCTCGTCGTTCTGCTGCTCGCTGCCGTGTCCGCCGCGACGAGGCTGTGTTTGCTGAACAATGCGAGCGTCTCCTCTCCTCTCAATGGACGGGCTCCTCCGCTTCCTTTGAGGGGCGACTGCTGTCCACTCGGACATGCCGACTCGCTGCTATCGCCAAGCTAGCGTCGCGACGGCTCTCTTGCTTCTCTCCTTCTCCTGCCACTGCCATTACCAGTCGCTTTCGCTCCAACTGCTAGCCATGAACAAGTTCCCGCAGACTCGTGACTTGCTGGAGCATGATCGGGGTAACGCGATGTCCGACACAGCAGGATATGCTCGTGGTATGCCTTCACTCCGCCGGACATCGCGAGTCTGTCGGCGACGCATTACGAAGACTGACCTTCCGGCATCCTGCAGCCGATCGACGTGCGCGTCGTTCTCGAAGCGGCTCATGAGGCGCAGCTAATCGCTCCTTGCTGCAGTTGCGGCATGTATCTTAGAGCTGCACATTGCTCTCGGCCGCCAGGTCCGCCCTTTGAAGCTGAGCATAGCTTTTCAATCCCGCAGCGCCTGACAAGAGCGAACTATATCTGCAGCTGCAAGTCGCACTGCGGTACAAGCCCCTCCCGCTGCACATCAAGTCCCACGGACTTGGCGTCGCCAAGTCGATCGCGGACGACTTCCAGAGCGCGCGTCTGGGCCCTGATTGGCACAAGCTGGACGCAGTCGAGCTACTTTGTGAGCTCGGTGCTGACCTCCTTGATGCAGTCGGTCTTGCTCAGCTCACTGAATCTCCGGTGCATGGCCGCAGTGCAACGTTGTCCGTACAACGCGTCCTCCTCTCCTCGGCGATTCTGGCTGACAGATGACGCTCCCTGACAGACAAGCACTGGATCAAGTCACAGCCGTGCATCAGTCCGCGCCTCATGAAGGAAACGGACGAGGTCCTCCGCGAAGCGGTGAGTTCGCTTCAGAAGACACGCATCCACTCAGAACCGAGCAGACCCTTCTCCTCGCGAGACACGCAGACAGCGCGCGTCACCGAGCTCCGCTACGGCATCACCGTGTCCCGCCCGCCGCACGGCCACGCAACTGCGGCGCACAGCCTGGGCCGACAGAGGGATGACGACGGGCTGGCGACGGCCCGCGCGAGGCAGAGCGGCTTGGTCACGCCGTACACGCCGGAAGGGCGCTTCTGAGGAGGGTTTCGGACGCGGGAGTTAACCGGGTTGCCTGGCTATGCTGTGTTCGCACGTCTGCGGTCCACTTGAAGAGGGCGCCCGCAAGACCACCCTGCTGAGCTCACAGATTCTGCAAGCATCGTCGCAACGAGTGCGAGGTTGACGAGCATAGCCAGGTGGACCGGAGCCGAACAGCGAGGACGCGCTGCTTGAGAAGGTCTCGCCTCTTGGTCCCATTCACACAGCAGCGAAGCAAAGGCCAGCTTGCCGAACCACGCGTCGCAAAGATGAGGTTCTCTCCAGACCGGCCATCGGCACTGAAAAGCGTTCATTGCTCAACGATGTAGGGGTTCAGCCGATCTTGGCCTTTGAAAAGTCCATCTCGGGGTGTTGTTCCTGGAACTTGCGGAGCATCTGCGACGCGGAGCGTGCGTGTCAGTTACGGAGCCAGCCAGGGAGGCGCACCGAGTCAAGGGGCAGCGATGGGGCGAGGGGGCGAAGGGACATACCTCCTGCTTCTTGAGCTCGTCTGATGACGGCTTGCCCATTTGCTGCGTCATGAGAGGCGGCAGGTGTCAGTCATGCCGGCGATGGGGTACGCATATTCCCAACGAAGTTTCTGTCGTTACGGAGAGCCACCCGGTGCGACGCAACCGTGACTTACCTTCTGCTGGTTGTCAAACTGGGGAAGAAGGCGCACGGGTCAGCACCGACTCTCAAGCTCAGAATGCCACACCCGCGAGCTGCTCGCGCACTCCATGCCAGCCGGAGAGCACGTGGCGCACCATCATCTTCTCGACCATGGCCCGCGTCTCGCCGTCGAGGTCGCTCAGCTTGGAGTTTTCGGGCGTGATCTTGGTCGTGTCGATCCTGGGCGCCGAGGTGACGACGTGCGCCCACCACGACTGCTGGTCGGCCTTTTCGAGCGAGATGGTCACTTCGCGCGAGTCGTCTGCGTGGGAGAGCGCGAAAAGAGAGGGTGAGCTGCCGACCTTTGAGGGCGTTCGTCCGGCACTTTGAGCGGGGAAGGCGGAGGAGACGGTCGCAGGAGACAGGTCCAACGCACCGAGCGTCCAGGTCGAATCGTCGACGCGAATCTCCTTTGCAAGTTCGCCCGCGAGGATGGGCTCCTGGCCCTTGAGTCCGACGCGGATCGCGCGCTTCTGGAGCGAGACGTCGAGCTGCTTGCCGCGGGTGCCGGGCGGGACGGGCACGACGACGGTGAGGTCCTGGAGGGTCTGGCGCCAGCGGTACGGGAGCGCTGCAGGGGCGCGGAGGGGGCGTCAGCGTGTCGTTCTGCGGTCGAGGATGCCGGTCATCTGCTCGTAAGAACCTCAAGGTCACGTTCACGTGTATCTGGACCCCGTAGAGCGAAGGCAAGAGACTCTGGCCGACGCGAGCACAGCCTCGTCCGACGACCTCGCCGCCGTCGCCGCCTCGACGTTCCTCCAGCGACGCGGAAGCAGTGCGCACGATCAGCCAGTGCTTCTCATGCGCCTGCCACTGTCCGCAAAGCACGCAAGCACATTCGAGACCGAGGATGCAGCGAGTCGGAGACGGACCCTCCTGCTCGCGCTTCTCGCGCTCGGCGTTCTGCGCGTCGAGCGCCTTCTGCTCGGTTTCGCTGAGCTCGGGCGGGACAGTGTCGACGGGCGCAGGGGCGGACATGGCGGGCGGCGGAGCGGGGTGAGGGCTGGTGGTCGAGGCGGAGGAAGGAGGAGGACGATGGTTGGCGGTGTGGAGGTCTCTGTGCTATGCTGTGCTGGACTGTTGCTCGTGTGCTGCGTCGCCGTGCTCCAGACACTGCAGCAGTTGCGCTATCCGCTGTGCTTCCGCCTTGTCCTGCTTGCCTTGCGCAGACTTTACGGCACGTGCGGGTTGGGCGAGTGCTTCCTCCTGTCTCTGAATGTCACCGAATCTCGCTGATGAATTGCACAAGTTCGGCGCGTGGCGGCAACGCCGTCGCCCTCCGCCTCTGGCCGTCCTCTTCTCCCCCCTTCTCTCCAGCTTCGCGCCTTCCGAACAGTTCCTACACACGTACAAAGTAAGTCGTGCCCTCTTGCAGCCCGTGCGAGGACGCCAAGCCAGCCCACGAGGCCGCCTGCGCTCCCGCACTTCCCGACATTCCACCGCACTCCTCGCTGTCTATCTCGCAACTTGGCACTGACGCACACAGCGCCACAGATGGTCGCCCGTGTCCAGCACCCCGCTCCTACCTTCGAGGCCACCGCCGTCGTCGACGGCTTCTTCGAGGTGCGGCCCCTCTCCTTTGCGCCGCAGATAACCGCGCACCTTCTCGCCCGAGTCGCACGAGACTCACCTCTGTGCGCCGCGCCCTGCAGACCATCAAGCTCGAGCAGTACCAGGGCAAATGGGTCGTCCTCTTCTTCTACCCGATGGACTGTCCGTCTGCGCTTCTTTGCTCCACCCGCTCGTGTCTCTCGCTGATCCCCCGTCTCCAGTCACCTTTGTCTGCCCGACCGAGATCCTCGCCTTCAACGAGCGCCTCGCCGATTTTGAGAAGCTCGGCGTCGAGGTACTCGCCGTCTCGACCGACTCGGAGTACTCGCACCTCGCGTGGGCCAACACGAACCGCAACGAGGGCGGCCTTGGCCCCAACCTCAAGCTCAAGCTCGTCGCCGACAAGAGCATGAAGATCGCGCGCGACTACGGCGTCCTCATCGAGGTGCGTCCTCTCGCTTCCGACACCCGGGACAGAGCTGATCTGGCCCTCTGAACCGTGCAGGACGCCGGTGTTGCGCTCCGCGGCCTCTTCCTCATCGACCCGAAGGGCACCCTCCGCCAGAGCACCATCAACGACCTCCCCGTCGGCCGCTCGGTCGACGAGACCATCCGCCTCATCAAGGCGTTCCAGTTCACCGATGAGCACGGCGAGGTGCGCCTCCCCCCCACCGCTTCTTCACCCTGTCGATTGTTTTCTGACCCCGGCTGCGTGCACACACAGGTCTGCCCTGCCAACTGGGACCCCGAGTCGAACAAGTCGACGATCAAGCCCGACCCCAAGAACTCGAAGGAGTACTTCTCGCAGGCGAACAAGTGAGCGTCGCGCCTGCGCCTCTCCTTCCTAGATTTCTTCCCCACCCGTAGACAAGCAACAATTCTTCTGTTCAAATCTCTTCCCGGTCGTCTGCGCTGTGCACTGCCGCAAAGCGCCGCGCGCAAGGAGGCATTCTCGCTCGTGCATCTGCCCCGACGTCGGCTCAGCAGCTGCGTCCTCCTCCGCTCGCTCAGAGCCTAGCAGGCTTTCGGGTGCCTTCCACAGCTCGGTATGCTGACTCTCGTGTTGCTCCTGTTTCCCCTCCCTTCCCCCGCGTGTCGCTGGCTGCTCTGCTTGCCTCGCTTGTCGCCCTCCCCCCTCTCTCTCGCTGTGCTCTCGCTTCCTGCTGCCCCGCTACTGCCTCGCGTGCCTCGTGTGCTCATCTCGCCCGCTCCGCCAGGCGCGACCTCTCGACCTCGCCCGAAAAGGCCAACGGGAACAAGAAGGCCCGCGTCGCATAGAACCCCGTCCCTCCCCCTCCCCCTCCGCTCCCTGTCTACCCACCAGACCTCGACATTCGCTCGCCCTGCTTTGCCATCATGATCTCACCGCCTGCCACCTTTTTGCATAACACCGCATCCCTCACCATCCTTCTGTCGTCGGCTCAACCGCACGGGCAGCCCTGTATACCCCCTCAAAAGCCGCACGGCCGTGGCTCCTCTTTCTCTGCATAGCACCGCGATGTCGAGACGGAGACAGACTAGCCCAGAGGGAGACCGCGAGCGTCAAGTAGGCGAGCCTACCACCAGACGGAGACTGCGCGCGTGCGTTTGTCCCTCGATCCTGGTTGTTGCTTCTTTTCACAAAGCTCGTCACCGTCTGGACCGCCCCCGCCCAGATATCGCGTTTCCCCGACAGGCGACTGCTTGTGCCCAAGCGGGAGCGACCAGAGAACAGATGGATGGCTTCTTGAGCCGCAGGGGAGGGGTCAACAGGGCCGTGCGACCTGGACAGCATACGCGCTTACAGTGCAAGCTGATCGAATGCACCGAGCGAGCATGCGCGGGAGAGAGAAAGAGACCGAGCGCGGACGAGGGCGGGACGAGGAGCGGCGAAATGGCTAGCCGACGAACGGTGCCTCCTCTCTCTGGAGCGCTCTCGGCCCCAAAGCACGCCACGGCATCTTCGTGCGAACGCGCGCTCGCTTTTTCTCTGAGCGCGGGGACGAACGAGCGCGCTGCGATAGGTTGGCGGGTGCCGCGAGAGATAGCGGGTTTTGCGGGTCTGATCGAGGCGGGGAGACCGCAGGGGAGAGGCTGCCTGAGAATGCAGGACAGAGGGATGGACGTGGACAGTAGCAGCAAGGTGCTGACGGTGCAGCGTGCGGGCAGCGTGGTGCAGTGACCAGCACGGGCGCGCAGGAAGCGAGCATGATAAGGAGGCAAGCGGGGGAGAGCGGCGGCGATTGGCAAGGGCACGAGCAGCCAGAATGAATACAGTCGCTGGACCACCACAGCAGCAGCATCCAGAGCGAGCGAGGGGGAGGGCGCAGGAGTCAGAAAGAGTCGGGCGCGCGGCGATTCGCTGCCTCCGCGCGCGCGTTGCGCCCCGCGCGAGCCACAGCCGACCGGGACGGTGTGCGGTGCTCGCGGCGGCACTCCGGGGGAGCAAGAGTGGCCGGGACTGGCGGACAAGCACTGCAGGAACCTAGCCCGCACTCGGCCGTCTTCGCAGAGGGCAAGTGGGGCCGGGGACAAGGGCGAGACGCGCTTATCGGCACTTTCGGGTCTCGCTCGTCCTCTTTCCGTCCTTCCGCTCGCTCGCTCGCTCAGCCTGCGCGTTCAGAGCCGCGCCAGAGAGAGAGAGAGAGCACGGTACCGCGCACAGCCCACCGCCCACAGCCACAGAGCACCCGCACCCACCCACTCACCGCCCCCTGCCCCCCACCTCGCTCTCTCGCCCTGCTCCCGCTTGGCCTGGAGCATGGCCGCCGCCCTCTCGCCCACCCAGCCCGTCCCTGCCACCACCCGCGCCCCCGCCACCCGCAAGCACGTCTCGTTCGCGCCCCGCGACTCGCCCGACCCGCGCGACGACGACAACAACAACACCTCGTCGCCGCGCGACGACGACGACGACGACGATGAGCACGCCGCGGGCGTGCTGAGGGACGCCGCACTCGGCGGCCTCCCCGCCAAGCAGGGCCTGTACAACCCCGACGAGGAAAAGGACAGCTGCGGGTGCGTGCACGTGCATCCCGCCTTCGTCGTCCCTCAGCGCTGATGGCCCCGTGTGCGCCCGCGCACTCGCACCGTACACAGTGTTGGATTCGTCTGCCACATCAAGGGCAAGCCGTCGCACAAGGTGGGCCTTATCTCGCCCCCCCTCGACCCTCGCTCTCTCGGTTGCGCGTGCAAATCGCTCACCCTCGCTCTCCTCGCCCTGCAGATCGTCAGCGATGCAAAGCACCTCCTCTGTGCGTGCTACCCGCCGAGTCGGTCATCTACGCCGCGATAAACGAGACTGACGAATTGCCGCCCTCCCGCCAGGCAACATGACTCACCGCGGTGCGACGGGCGCCGACTCGCGCGACGGCGACGGCGCCGGCATCATGATCGGCCTCCCGCACGCCTTCTTCATCCGCGAGGGCGAGCGCGAGATCGGCGTCAAGCTCCCCGCCGAGGGCGAGTACGCCGTCGGCAACGTCTTCTTCCGCAAGCCCGCCCAGCCCGACTGGCACAACGACGCGCACCTCAAGGACCAGCAGCGCACCTTTGTCTCGATCGCCGACGAGCTCGGCCTCCGCGTCCTCGGCTGGCGCCACGTCCCGACCGACGGCACCATCCTCGGCCCGGCCGCCCTCTCGCGCGAGCCCCTCATCCTCCAGCCCTTCGTCGTCCTCAAGGCCCACTACGGCGCCGAGACCAAGGCGCCCGAGGGCGCCGAGGCGTTCGACGCCAAGCAGTTTGAGCGCCAGCTGTACGTCCTGCGCAAGAGCGCGACGCACACGCTCAAGCTCGAGAGCGGCTTCTACATCTGCTCGCTCTCGACCAAGAACATCGTCTACAAGGGCCAGCTCTCGCCCGTCCAGGTCTACTCGTACTACCACGACCTGAACCACGTCCTCTTTGCGTCGCACTTTTGCCTCGTCCACTCGCGCTTCTCGACCAACACGTTCCCGTCGTGGGACCGCGCGCAGCCGATGCGCTGGGCCGCGCACAACGGCGAGATCAACACGGTGCGCGGCAACAAGAACTGGATGCGCGCGCGCGAGGGCAACCTCGAGTCGGACCGCTTCTCGGCCTCGGACCTCGAGCGCCTGTACCCCGTCGTCGAGCACGGCGGGTCCGACTCGGCCGCGTTCGACAACGTACTCGAGCTCCTCGTCATGAACGGCGTCGTCGCACTCCACGAGGCCGTCATGCTCATGATCCCCGAGGCGTTCCACAACAACCCCGACATGGAGCCCGAGAAGCGCGCCTTCTACCAGTGGGCCTCGGCCGTCATGGAGGTGCGTCGACGCTGCTCTCGCTCGCGCTTTCGCGTGGCTAGGGCCCAACTGACTCGGGCCACGGTCTCGCGCACAGCCGTGGGACGGCCCCGCCCTCTTCACCTTCTCAGACGGCCGGTACTGCGGCGCCAACCTCGACCGCAACGGCCTGCGCCCGTGCCGCTGGATCACGACGTCGGACGACATCATGATCTGCGCGAGCGAGGTCGGCACCATCTCGATCGAGCCCGAGAAGATTACGCGCAAGGGGCGCCTCCAGCCGGGCAAGATGCTTCTCGTCGACACGGTCGAGGGCCGCATCGTCGACGACAAGGAGCTCAAGCTCACGACGGCCAAGCGCCAGCCGTTCGCCAACTGGATCGCACGCGAACTCGTGCGCCTCGACGAGGTCCTCGCCAAGGAGCGTGCCAAGGGCGCGCTCCCGCCCGTCGAGCTCGACAGTTCGACCGTCTCGACCGACCCGCGCCTGCTCGCGGCCGGCTACTCGTTCGAGCAGCTCGACCTGTTGCTGCGCCCGCTCGTCAACGACGGCAAGGAGGCGCTCGGCTCGATGGGCAACGACGCGCCGCTCGCGTGCATGGCGACCGCGCCGCGCACCTCGTTCGACTACTTCCGCCAGCTCTTTGCCCAGGTCACCAACCCGCCGATCGACCCGATCCGCGAGGCCGTCGTCATGTCGCTCGAGACGTGCATCGGCAACGAGGGCAACCTCCTCGCCATGTCGGCGCAGCAGTGCCAGCGCCTCCTCCTCCCGACGCCCGTCCTCACCATCGAAGAGTGCGAGGCCATCAAGCGCATCGGTCTCGTCCAGCCCGCGTGGAAGGAGCGCACCGTCGACATGACGTTCGCCAAGTCGGAGGGCCTCGACGGCTACGAGCGGTGCCTCGCGCGCGTGTGCGCAGAGGTCGAGCGCGCCGTCGTCGACGACGCCGTGCGCGTCGTCGTCCTCTCGGACCGCGCCGTCGCGCACGACCGCGTCGCCATCTCGAGCGCCGTCGCGACCGGCGGCGTGCACCACCACCTCGTGCAGAAGAAGCTCCGCTCGCGCTGCGCCCTCATCGTCGAGAGCGCAGAGGCCCGCGAGGTGCACCACTCGTGCGTCCTCATCGGGTACGGAGCGGACGCCGTCTGCCCGTGGCTCTGCTTCGAGACGATGCTCAAGCTTCGCCGCGAGGGCCTCCTCAAGGTGCGTTGCTTGTCTCGCGAGGAGCGCGGCGACTCTTCGAACGCTCAGCTGACGTGGACGAGTCGTGCACACACAGGGCGACTTGACCGAGGAGCAGGTCGTGCAGAACTACATCGCCGCGCAGGGCAACGGCATCCTCAAGGTCATGTCCAAGGCCGGCATCAGCACGCTCTCGTCGTACAAGGGTGCGCACGACTCCTCCCGCTGCAGTACGAAGCTTTCACTGACGGACGCCACGACTGCAGGCGCCCAAATCTTCGAGATCCTCGGCCTGCACGAGTCGGTCGTCGAGCGCTGCTTCAACGGCTCGGCGTCGCGCATCTCGGGCAGCGACTTTTCGATGCTCGCGCTCGACGCGTTCGAGCTGCACGAGCGCGGCTACCCTTCGCGCGAGACGGTGCTCCCGCCCGGCCTCCCCGAGACGGGCGAGTACCACTGGCGCGACGGCGGCGAGGCGCACATCAACGACCCGGCCGGCATCGCCGCGCTGCAGGACGCCGTGCGCGAGAAGAACCAGCGCTCATACGACGCGTACGCCGCCAACGCGCGCAAGCAGGTCCGCGCCGTCACGCTCCGCGGCTTGCTCGAGTTTGACTATGCAAAGGGCCAGGAGATCCCGCTCGAGCAGGTCGAGCCGTGGCACGAGATCGTCAAGCGCTTCGTCACGGGCGCCATGTCGTGCGTCTCGCATCCTGTCCTGTGGGCCGTTCCGCTCTCGTTTCTCCTGCTGACGAGATCTTCCGTGCGGATTACAGGTACGGCTCGATCTCGATGGAGGCGCACTCGAACCTCGCCATTGCCATGAACCGCATCGGCGGCAAGTCGAACACGGGCGAGGGCGGCGAGGACGCCGAGCGCAGCGAGATCATGCCCAACGGCGACACGATGCGCTCCGCCATCAAGCAGATCGCCTCGGGCCGTTTCGGTGTCACGAGCAACTACCTCGCCGACGCCGACGAGCTCCAGATCAAGATGGCGCAGGGCGCCAAGCCTGGCGAGGGAGGCGAGCTTCCCGGCCACAAGGTCAGCAAGTCGATCGCGCGCACGCGCCACTCGACCGCCGGCGTCGGCCTCATTTCGCCGCCGCCGCACCACGACGTCTACTCGATCGAGGACCTCAAGCAGCTCATCTACGACCTCAAGTGCGCCAACCCGCGCGCGCGCGTCTCGGTCAAGCTTGTCTCCGAGGTCGGCGTCGGTGTCGTCGCGTCGGGTGTCGCCAAGGCCCGCGCCGACCACATCCTCGTCTCAGGCCACGACGGCGGGACGGGCGCGAGTCGCTGGACCGGCATCAAGTACGCCGGCCTGCCGTTCGAACTCGGTCTCGCCGAGGCGCACCAGACGCTCGTCCTCAACGACCTGCGTGGTCGTGTGACGCTCCAGACCGACGGGCAGATCCGCACGGGTCGCGACGTCGCGACGGCGTGCTTGCTGGGTGCCGAGGTGCGTCGTCTTTCTTCCTTGTTCGCTCTATTGGCATCTCGCTGACTTGTCTCACGCTATTCACAGGAGTTTGGCTTTGCGACCACGCCGCTGATCGCCATGGGCTGCATCATGAGTGCGTAGAAAATCTCGACCTCACTCTCTTGTGCTTTCGACCTTCCCAAGCTGACCTTTGCCGACCCCTCTCCTCTTCTCCTGCTTTCTCGCTGCAGTGCGCAAGTGTCACCTGAACACCTGGTGCGTCACAACTCGCTTCACCGGGCATTGAGCTGTCCTGGATCACCGTGCTGACCTCTTTATCGGCCTCCGCAACTACCTCTTTCCGCTCGCAGCCCTGTCGGTATCGCCACCCAGGTTCCCGAACTCCGTGCCAAGTTCCAGGGCCAGCCCGGTGCGCTTCGCGTACTGCACTTGGCGGCGAGGAACGATAACTGACCATCCTCAACTCTCGCAGAGCACGTCGTGAACTTCTTCTACTACGTTGCCGAGGAGCTGCGTGCCATCATGGCCAAGCTCGGCTTCCGCACCATCAACGAGATGGTTGGCCGCTCCGACATGCTCAAGGTCGACGACACGCTCCGCAACCCCAAGACGGCGAGCCTCGACCTGTCGGCGCTGCTCAAGCCGGCATGGCAGATGCGCCCGGGCGTCGCGACGTACAAGGTCAAGGCGCAGGAGCACAAGCTGCAGTACGTGGTCTTCTCGTCGCTCGAGACTTGACGCGCTCGAGATCTGACGGTCTCGCTCTTCTTCCGCAGCACTCGCCTTGACAACAAGCTCATCCTCGAGTCGGAACTCGCACTCACGCAAGGTGCGTCTAGACGAGGACGTAGGCGACAGAACTTGAGCTGATGGTCACGTTCGCAGGTCTGCCGGTTCGCATCGACTGCGAGGTCGTCAACACCGAGTGCGTTCTGTTGCGGACATTCATCGTTTGCCGGCTGCTCATGCCTACTCTCCACACAGCCGCGCTCTCGGAACGACCCTCTCGAACCACGTCTCGAAGCGCTATGGCGAGGAGGGCCTCCCGAAGGACACGATCCACATCTACGCGAAGGGCTCGGCTGGCCAGTCGCTCGGCGCTTTCCTCGCGCCCGGTATCACCATCGAGCTTGAGGGCGACTCGAACGACTACACGGGCAAGGGCTTGTCGGGCGGTCGACTCATCGTCTACCCGCCTCACGGCTCGTCGTTCAAGGCGGAGGAGGTGCGTCTTTTGGTTCTTCACTGCCGCTTTGAACTCATCTGACGCGCCTCTCGTGCGTGAATAGGCCATCATCATCGGCAACACGTGCTTGTACGGCGCGACGAGCGGTGCGGCCTACTTCCGCGGCATCGCAGCCGAGCGCTTCGCTGTGAGCTTCTCACTGTTTCTTCACGCGTCATGCTCCAGTCCGCTGACGCATCGTCACGCAGGTCCGCAACTCGGGCGCAACCGCAGTCGTCGAGGGCTGCGGCGACCACGGCTGCGAGTACATGACCGGCGGCCGCGTGGTCGTCCTCGGTTCGGTTGGCCGCAACTTCGCTGCAGGTGCGTCTGGAACGACTGTACACCGATTTGTGGGCGGTCGCTGACCTCTCGAACGCCCTGCTTCTGCGTCTTGCCTTCGATTCGCGCAGGCATGTCGGGCGGCATCGCGTATGTCTTCGACGCGGCCAAGGACTTCGCCAAGAAAGTCAACATGGAGATGGTCGAGCTCGACGTCGTTAAGGACCCGCACGAAATCGCCTCGCTCCGTGGCATGATCGAGGATCACAAGCACTACACGGGCTCGGAGCTCGCTGCGACCATCCTCCGCTCCTTCAACTCCTTCCTCCCGCGCTTCGTGCGCGTCATGCCGCTCGACTACAAGGCTGTCCTCGAGGCCGAGGCCGTCCGCGCCGCCGCGGCGAAGAAGAAGTCGGTCGCCATCTCGAAGCCCAAGCCGATCGTCAACGCCGACAAGGCTGCCGCCGTGCCGCTCGAGAACGGCAACCACGCCGCCGAGCCCGCCAAGCCGACGACCAATGGCAAGCATGAGCCGGCCGTCGTCGATCTCGAGGACTCGATGACGGACGGCGTCGCCGCGAAGAAGCGCGTTGAGACGCTCGACAAGGTCCGCGGCTTCATGAAGTACAAGCGCCTCACCGAGCCGTACCGCAACCCGCGCAAGCGCGTGCAGGACTGGGCCGAGATCAGCACGCGTCTCTCCGAGGATGAGTGCAAGGTTCAGACGTCGCGGTGCATGGACTGTGGTGTCCCCTTCTGCCAGTCCGACTCGGGCTGCCCGATTGGCAACATCATCCCGAAGTGGAACGACCTCGTCTTCAAGGGGCAGTGGCGCGACGCGCTCAACCGCCTGCTCATGACCAACAACTTCCCCGAGTTCACCGGTGCGTCCGCGTTCCCTCCCTTTCTGCCCTTTTCTAGCGACATCTTGTCTTGCCATGTCGCCTGCGCCTTTCCGGATCGCCCCTCGAAAAGCCATCAGTCGCTGACTTCGTCGGTCGATCCTGTTCCATCCCTCTCACTTCGTCCTTCCTCCGCTTCCCTCGGGTTTCCGCTCGTCACGCCGTGCAGGCCGCGTCTGCCCCGCCCCCTGCGAGGGTGCATGCGTGCTCGGCATCAACGAGGCGCCGGTCGGCATCAAGTCGATCGAGTGCGCCATCATCGACAAGGGCTTCGAGATGGGCTGGATCGTGCCGACGCCGCCCGAGCACCGCACGGGCAAGAAGGTCGCCATCATCGGCTCTGGCCCCGCGGGTCTTGCCGCCGCCGACCAGCTCAACAAGGCCGGCCACACCGTCACCGTGTACGACCGCAACGACCGCTTCGGCGGCTTGCTCATGTACGGCATCCCGAACATGAAGCTCGACAAGGTCGGTTCATTGCCTTTCTTCGCAGCAACGTGTACTGACTTGCTCGATCTACACAGCGCGTCGTCCAGCGCCGCATTGACTTGATGGCGTCGGAGGGCGTCAAGTTCGTCAACAACGCGCACGTCGGCGTCACGCACGACATCGAGGAGATCCGTGCCGAGAACGACGCACTCATCATGGCGACGGGCGCGACGTGGCCGCGCGACCTCAAGATGAAGAACCGCGAGCTCGACGGAATCCACTTCGGTGCGCCTCGTCTACCTCTTCTCGCTTTTCGCAAGCTAACGCGTTCACCACAGCCATGGAATTCCTCAGCCAGAACACCAAGGTGTGTACGCATCGTTTGAATGCTGTTGGCGCCATCTCTGACCCGTTCCTTCCGCTTTGGCAGGCTCTTCTCGACTCGAACCTCGCCGACGGGACGTACATTTCGGCCAAGGACAAGCACGGTGCGCTCCTCACGCCGAGTTGTCTGGATAGTGTGCGTGTAGGGCGGGGGCGCTGACCGACGAACACTGCCGTTTGCGCTCATCGCTTCGCCTCCTTTCGGCCCACCCGCTTTTCTACTTGCTTCCCACCTCCCCTCCTCGTGCTACTGAACGTCTCCCGGGGGAAAAGTCCTCGTCATCGGCGGAGGCGATACCGGCAACGACTGCATGTGCGTGCACTCCCAGAATCTCAGGGCTTTCCGGCCGAGTCTGACCTTTCCACTTCCGCAGCGGCACCTCGATCCGCCACGGCGCCAAGTCCGTCACCAACTTCGAGCTCCTCCCGCAGCCGCCTGCGGAGCGCGCCAACGACAACCCGTGGCCGCAGTGTGAGTACATGTCGCTTTTTGCTAGATCTTCCTTGAGGCTGACTTCCACTCCGAATCGGCAGGGCCGCGCATCTACCGCGTCGACTACGGTGAGCTCCCCTTTGCTCGGCTTTTCTTCGCATGCTTGATGTTGTGCTGACGTTGCGACGCTTGCAGGTCACTCGGAGGTCGCCACCCACTTCGGCAAGGACCCGCGCGAGTACTCGATCTCGACCAAGCAGTTCGTCGCCGGCGACGAAGGCCGCATTCGCGGCGTCAACACGGTCCGTGTTGCCTGGGAGAAAGATGCGCTCGGCCAGTGGCGCATGAGCGAGGTGCCGGGCTCGGAGCAGTTCTTCCCGGCCGACCTCATCTTCCTCGCGCTCGGCTTCCTCGGCCCGGAGGACTCGGCCATCAAGGCGCTCGGTATCGAGCAGGACGGCCGATCGAACATCAAGACGCCTGCTGGCAAGTACGCGACGAACGTCGAGGGCGTCTTCGCTGCAGGAGACTGCCGCCGCGGCCAGGTGCGATTCCAGCTGTCTTGGCTCGCCTTTCGCGGTCCCACTGACCACCATCACTCATTTTGCGCAGTCTTTGATCGTCTGGGGCATTAACGAAGGCCGCTCAACGGCGATTGAGGTCGACCGCTACCTGACGGGCGACTCGCGCCTCCCGGCTGCTGGCGGCATCAAGACCCGCTCCTTCACGCCCGCCAAGCCCAAGGCGACGCTCCCGGCTGCGCACGCGCCCGTCGAGGTGCAGGTCGCGGCTTGAAACGACCAATCCAAAAAAAGGGCGGCACGACAGTTGGCCCCGCCCACCCTTCGCTTCCTCGCACTGCACGTTTCGCTCGCACATCGGCTCTCTCTTGTCGCTCCCGCTCTCGCCTCGTGTTGGTCGCATTCTTATTGTTCGGAGACGGAAGATGTGTGTATGTCCCCCCCGGTGTCATTTGCTGGCCGACGTGGTTTTGTACGAGTCACTTCGATTCTCTCCTGCTCTCTATTCCCTCAGTTTCGTGCTTGCTCCCCTCTCGCGATACTGTCATATCGGGCAATGCTCTCTCTCCGCGTCTCCCTTCGCGGCTCGAAGCAAGCGAGAGCAGCCAAAACCGAGTGTCCGTATCACCGCTGCCGCACAACCCGCGCCCCCTCTCGCCGCAGGATACAACAAAGGGCGCCCCTTCCTCGGCAAGCTCGCTCACCCTCCCTGCGCCGCAGCAGCAGGCGGCGGCCTGCCACCGGGCGTCCACCCCGGCGGCTTGACCTCGTCGGCCGTCCTCCCGATGGGCGCGTCGAGCAGGCGCAGAAACACCTGCAGCGTCGCCCACGCGTCGTTGCCGCTGTTGTGGAACGCGAGCTCCGCCCCGCCCGACCCGCCGGCGCCCCCGCTGGGCATGCGCACGGCGAGGGCGTCGCACGCGAGTTCGAGGCGCGCTTGGCGCTTTCGGCGCGAGAAGCCGCTGAAGAGGCGCTGCGTGTCGAGGAGGAATGCCGGGCTCGCGTCGTACGGACTCTCGCCGCCGCCGGGTGGTGGTGATGAGGGGGAGGTGGGGGGAGCGGGCAGGAGCGGGTTCTGCTCGAAGCGGTGCGTCGGGACGCCGAGCGACACGAGCGACTTGAGGTCGCTGCGCGGGTCGTGCAGGAGGAGAAACGTCGGGCCGCCCTTGGGCCTCGCGCCCGCCGCCGCCGCCGCTGATGGGGCGCCAAAGAGGTCGAGCGCGAGGCGCTGCTCGAGGTCGGCGCGCGCGAGGACGCGCGACGTGCCAAACTGGAAGTGGTCGCGCGCGTCGGGGCAGTAGCGCCCGTTGCGCTTCGAGGCGTTCTCTTCAAGAACTGCGCGCGCAGGCGAGAGTCAGTTTGAGGAAGTCGGGAGCGAGGGAGCAGCAACGCACTGTAATGTCGGCACTCCAGTCGAGACGGTGCGCCGCCGCGCTCGAAGCAGTACGTCGCGACGCCGACCTCGGTGACGAGGTCGTGGTCGCGCTCCCACGTCTCGACGTCGACGGCGACGACGTCGACGCGGTGCAAGTCGCCGCCGTCGTGGTGCACACGCCGCTCGAGGTAGCGCCACACGTCCTGCACGCGGCGGAGCTCGCGCCAGTGCGTCTTGGTCGCGTGCCAGTCGTCGAGGTCCTTGAGCTCGCCAAAGCGGCGCTCGAGCTCTATCTGGTCGCGAAAGACGTGGCGCACGATGCGCCCGCCCGCCGCCGCTGCTGCTCCTCGCTCGAGGGTCGCGCACGGATAGTACGCGGCGTGCTTCCAGCTGTCGCGCGCGCGGCTCGGGCCCATGTCTTGTGCGAGGAGGGCGATGAGGCGCGCGCACTGGTCGCCGCCGAGCCACAGCTCGGGGACGGCGGTGGGCGCGGCGGGGGCCTCGTAGAGGGTGAGCGGGAAGCCGCCGAGCGAGGCGGCGAGGGTCGCGAGGGTCGCGTGCGCCTTGAACCAGGCACGGGCGAGGCCGTCGCGCTTGAGGAGGGGCGTGTTGGGCCAGCTGAAGACGACTGCGACCGGGCGAGCCGAACGACCGGGACGACGAGGGTCAGCACGAGCTAGAGAGTCTGCCAGACCGGTGAGGGGTCCAGCAAGCTCGACTGACCGTACTTGAGCTGCGCAAAGCTCTCTGGGAGGTCGGCCATGGCGCAACACAGCAGCGAACAAGCGAACGACGAGGACCGAGACGAGCGAGCGAGCGAGAGACGAGCAGCGGGTGCGCCGGGGCTGGTCGCACACAGCCTCTCCTGCGGGCTCAGCCTGGCCTGCACTCACTCGAGCACGGGCGCCGGAAGACGCGCAGACGAGGTGATCGCACTCGGCGGCGACGAAGCCCGTCATCGCTTCGACCTTTGCGCTCTCCGCTGTTGCTGGGCTGAGAGGCTTGCAATCGAGGGTGCACAGGCTTGACAGTACCACGGCGAACTGCTGCGACTGCTCCCGCTGCTTCCGCTCTGCCCCCCCGTCCGCTCTCCTCGCTTCGCATCCTGCTCGGGCTTGGGCCTGACCTCAGCCGGGACCGTGGACGAGCTCGCAGTGCTTTAGACTGCTCCCTCTTGGCTGACCACGAGGCCCTCGCCCGCTTCTTCGCGTGCGAGCGCCCGTCTCCGCCGGCCCTCTTCGCGTGTTCCTCGCACTCGACTGTCGCGTTCGCACGCGGCATGTCTCGTGTGCCAGATTCTCGCTGCTGCGATCAGGTGGAATGACTCCAAAGCTAGTCTTGTGCCCGATTCCGCGTGCGACAACGCTTGAGCCGAGGTTGGACCAAGGATCTCGTCGCCGCCTTGCACGCTCGCGCTGCATCAACGCTGCAGGCTGGAGCGCCCCTCTCCGTGATTCGCGGTCGGGCTGCCGCATGAACCGGTAGGCTGAGCACAGTCGTGTGGTAACGGACCGGGCGTGTGTTCGCAGAGACGACACGAGGACATGAGTGGGAAGAGGGAAGAAGGCGCGAGTGAGACGAGGGTGGTGAGTGCGGATGCGAGTGAGTGCGTAGCCTGTGCACTTGGCAGTGTGTGCAAGAGTGAGAAAGGGAGAGGAGGGGAGGGGACGCGGCGGGGTTCCCCCTGGCGCGAGTGGCCCGCGCTCTGCGTCGGCGCTTCGCTCGTCGGCTCTCCCCGTCCCTCGGCCGCCGCTCGTTCGCTCGTTGGATCAAGATGGGCGTGAGTCTGGCGAGCAGGAGCCTGTAGTCTCCGTACAGCCCGCTAACCCCTCCCGCCCGCAGTTCGGCAAGAACAAGTCCGTCTCGAAAACCTCCTCCCCCCTCGCCGCCCTCGCCGCTCCGCCGCCCGAGCGCCCGCCTGCGTCCGCCGAGCTGACCCTTGCCCGCCGACCACAGCGTCCTCCACCGCAACCACTTCCGCAAGGACTGGCAGTCGCGCGTAAAGACGTGGTTCGACCAGCCCGGCAAGAAGCACTCGCGCCGCGTCGCCCGCCAGGCAAAGGCTGCCAAGGCCGGCCTCAGGTGCGTCCCACACGTTGTGTGCACACGCGAGAGGGGCGAGCGCTGACCAGGACGACCCTTTCTCTTTCTCTCTTGTGTCCTCGCGGTGCGGTGCGGTGTGGGTTGGTGATCTCGGTGCGGCGGCGGTGTTGAATGGCGCGTGATGTGTGTGTGCGTGTGCATGTGTGCGTGTGCGTATGGTGGATGTGCGAACGACCTGCGACTCGATGCGACCCCCCGCCCCGACTCCCCTCCCGCCCACCTCCCCCCCTCCCAGGCCGACTGAGCTCCTCCGCCCGGCTGTCCGCCCGCCCACGGTCCGCTACAACCGCAAGCTCCGTGCGGGCCGCGGCTTCACCAAGGTCGAGCTCAAGCAGGCCGGCATCCGCGCCAAGGAGGCCCTCTCGATCGGCATCCCCGTCGACCCGCGCCGCCGCAACCGCTCCGAGGAGGGCCTCAAGCTCAACGTCGAGCGCCTCGAGGCCTACAAGGCCCGCCTCGTCGTCTTCCCCAAGAAGGCCGGCAAGGCCAAGAAGGGCGACACCGCCGACGCGTCCAAGGACACGCCCGCCGTGCACAACGTCCAGAAGGCCCTCCCCATCCCCGCCGGCTCCCAGCTCGAGCAGCCCCGCGAGATCACCGCCGACGAGAAGAACGCCCCCTCGGCCTACACCGCCCTCCGCAAGGCCCGCTCGGACGCCCGCCTCGTCGGCGTCCGCGCCGAGCGCAAGCGCAAGGCCGAGGAGGAGGGTGCGTCCCGTCGCCTTTCGCGCTCGAGAGCGCAGAGTGCTGACCTTGGTTGCCCCCACATTGTTCCCGACCCGCCCTCTCGCCTCTCGCCTCTCGCCCCTCTCCTCTCGCCTCCGCCCTTCACCCGCTGTCCTCGCGAGCAGAGGCGGCCAAGAAGAAGTAATCGTGCGTTGGACCGTGCCGTGCTCCTCGTCAGCGTGCTCTCGCTGACCTAGGCTCCCAATGCAGGTCTTCGCCCCCCTTTCTACTGTGTCGCGTGTTTGCCGCCCTTGCCTACCCTCCCACCTTGCAACGGCGTTGTTGTGCTGGCCAAGCCCCCCTTTCCACCGACCTCTGCCCCTAGGTGCACGAGCGAGTGTCGGGTCCGTCGAGAGTGTCGAGAGAGCCTTGTCCGCCCGCGAAGCAGCTCCACACCCTGTCCCTCTGCCTTTCTCCCCGCCCATGTCAACTCCGCCGGAAGCCGCCGCCGCGGCGGTGCACACGCTCGAGACGCCCGAGGGCGACACGGCCGTCCTGTCGTACGCGCCGCTCGACCCGGCCGCGATCGAGCGCAGCGTGCGCTCGAGCAGCGACGGCGCCGTCGTCTCGTTCGTGCGCCCGCTCGTTCGCCCCGTGTTGCGTGTGGTGTACTGACCTTGACCTTGATTCTGCTCTGCCTGCTTGCTGGTCTCTCGCTTCCTCCGCTCGGTGCTGTGTGCTCCCCGCTTCTCGCCTTGCTCTTCGTCCGTTGTGTCCTTATCTCGCAGGTCGGCTACACTCGCGATCACTTTCAGGGTGCGCTCTGTGATGTCCAGCCTACTGAAGAGCCGCGTATGGACTCACGAGAAACCTCCGCTGCAGGCCGCACGGTGACGCACCTCACCTACGAGGCGTACATCCCGCTCGCGCTCAAGACGCTCGCGTCCGTCCTGTCCGAAGCGCGCGCCCTCGCGCCTCCTCCCCCCGCTCCCTTTGCCGCCGCGCACCCCGGCTGCGCGCACCCGTCGCACACCTCACCCAGCAGCGACGAGCGGATCGACGTCTCGCGGATCCACGTCGCGCACCTCGTCGGGCCCTCGCCGCCGCTCACGCCGAGCATCGTCGTGTGCGTCGCGAGCGCGCACCGCCGCGAGGCCTTCTGGGCGTGCGAGTGGGTCCTCGAGCAGGTCAAGGCGCGCGTGCAGGTGTGGAAGCGCGAGTGGTACGCGCCGCGAGAGGGCGAGGACGAGCGAGAGGGGGAGGTGTTTGTCGGCAGGGACGGGGACGGGCCAGAGGGGAGAGGAGGGAGGGCACACGAGGGAAGGAGGAGGAGCGCCGAGAGCGGCGCGCAGGAGAACGCGAGGTGGAAGGAGAACTTTCCGCCGCAGCCTCGGCGAGGAGCGGTCGAGTCGGCGGCGGCGTGCGAGACGGGCGACGGCGAGAACGCTACGGCGTGAGCTGCGCCCGGGTCGCGGGCCGCCTGGGGCTCGCGAACGTGCAGAGCCAGCGGGTGTCGCACCGACCTCGTTTGCGACCAGGACCCCGCCGCTTCCGCCTGCCGTCGCCTTTAGCCGACTATCGTGCGCGTGGGCAAGAGCAGGATTGCTTCTTTCGGCTGTGAAATGGCGGTGCCGGGCGGGTTTCACGAGGTTGCTCCCTCCACGGTTCGCTTTCACCCTGATTTCTCCGCTTTGCCAGGCTCGTATTCTGACGCATCGTTTGTACCAGCAGGTTGCGGTGGTGCTGCTCTCGCCGAACTCTCTCTCGACATGCCGCACCATCGCGCCGGCGCATCGCGGGCAGATCGGGTCGCTCTCGTCCGCCTCGCCGTACTACCTACCACCCTGGGTTCAGCAAATAGGATCCATCCGCCCAAGTGCAACCGTTTCTACTGTTTTGGGCCTTTCTCGCCACAGTCTGACTGGTCAGATATGCGCCAACCTCTTGCCAACTTGCCAAGCTCGGTACTCTGTTCCGCTGTCTCGATCTCGAAGTCTCTCAGCGACAACTTCTGCTGGTCGGGCATGGTCCGGCCTCTCTTCTTGCCCTTATTGCACGCAGTCGCTGCCGAGTTGCTCCAGCTGCGAGCTCGCTGTGCGCAACATGCTCGTTCGCTCTCCTGTTTGAAGCTGCGGACATGCCGGGAGGAGCACCCACACGACGAGCGCCTTTGCAGCTTGATCTGCACCTTTCTCCTGCCTCCGACTCTTGCTGCTGCTCTGCTGTCGTCTGCGACCCCCGCCCCCGCGAACGGCGCCTCGTACGCGACATTTAGCCTCGCAGCCCCTCGCCGACTTCCGGCTGCCTTCAGCATGTTGGACACAGAGGACCTACAAGTGCTCGAAGCGATAAAGCTACTCGAGAAGAGTGTCGACTGCGACCGTAGCACCGCTCGTTGTGCGTCTTCGCCCGATTCTGCCCTCTTGCTCAGCTCAGCGAAGGGGACTGACTCGCCGTCATCCCTCCAGTGCGCCGGCGTGCGTCTTCCTCGCGCATTGCCGAAATACATCGTGCTGAACAATTCTACGCTTGCAGTGATCTATGCGGTCGACTTCATCAACAGGGCTGTGAACACTCAAGTCGGCTTGCTTCCGTCGCTTCTCCCGGCGCGCCAGCCTGACGCTGCCCGACCTGATAGGCAGCCGAGATTTACAGCAGCGATCTGCCGCTCCGATACCACCAGACAGCCCGAGAATCCAACGAGTCGGCCAGAGCCATTCTTGCTCGCACGAAACACTTCGACTGCTCGGCGACGCCCGCAGAGGAGGCGCGCCGATCTATTCCCGACGCAGAAGACTGTCGTACGTTCTGACGAGCTTCAGTGCAAGGTCTCACGCTGATGCGGCACTTCGGAAAACCGCAGTGCGAACCGGTTCGTTGGCCCGCACCCCTCCATTTTCTCGAGACTGCCTGACTGACCTTCATGTCCGTGAATACAGTGCAGGACTGGTTCATCTCCCTTAGTCACACTACGGCTGGTGTGGACGCGAATTGCATCTACGAGATGCGCCAGCGCGCCCAGGAGTTGGTGCGTTCCGTTCCTTTTTCTCCTCCCTCGGTGTCGGGACTGAATGCGCCAAGGCTCACTCCGCCGGCTCGTGCAGCGGGAGTACATCCTCTTGTACAAGTACTACTACGAGTATTTCGACCGCATGAAACCGTACAGTGCGCACAGTCTCTCGCACGAAGCGCCGATGGGACTGCGCGCCACCGAGCGCTACACGGGTCGGCAGGTATACGCACGCTCCTTGACGCAATACTGAAGTCGGCCCAGGCCGCGAGGGCTCCCGGCATGAGCGCTGCGCGAGGGCAGCGGGACTGCGCGAGCCCCAGGCGGCTTTCCGGCTGTCGTCTCCCCTTCCATCTTCCTTGAGGCATTCGCCGTTCCCTTGCCTGACGCAATGTTCACGACAGTCTTTTGTGCCCCTTTCATAGCGCGAGAGCGGGCGGTAAACGGCTGAAAGGCAGCCAGGCGCTTCCTCACTCGCTCGCTGTCCTGTTGCGGCACAGGCCTGTCCTTGCTCTCGTTCACTGCCTCTCGAGAGATGGAGTAATGCCTCGCGTCTAGAAGTCGTGGCAACTGCAGGCGCAGTCTGAGCGGAGACTACAACTACGAAGAGCTGTCGTTGAGCGCGACACACACGGCAGCCTTGTGATGCGCCGAGTACTGCGAGTGAGAGCGATTACGTCAGCGACAGCTCGTCGACAAGCACTGCAGCAGCTGTGCAGCGAACCACAGAGAGGAAACAGCTGAAAGAGACGAGCGTGGAGACGCACCTGCCGCACGGTCGTCCCGCTCGCGAGCTCCCACAATCGCGCTGTGTGATCGCTCGACGCTGAATGGCACAGCAACAACGATGATCAGTGAGGGCTCGGAGATATAGGGCGAGTTCCGAACCGAAGCGATGCGGAAGCTGGCGCAACGTACCCGACACCAAGTAGGCCGAGTCAGCCGAGTACGCCATGTCCCACACCCATCGCTGGTGCCCCTGCAGCACCTTGTCGAGCTGGTATCCCGTCCCGTCGGCGATGCCGCCCCGCCCGGGCAGCGGCGAGCCGTCGAGCGCGGTCGGGAGGCCCGTCGGCGTCCAGATCTTGATCGTCGTGTCGGCGGAGCAGGTCGCCAGTTGCCTGTGAGAGCGAGAGCGGGTGCGAGTGAGCAAATGGAGCGACGCGAGATGGGGAATGGAGGAACGTACTTGGTATCGGGCGAGACAAGGACCCGGATGAGGTAGCGCGAGTGTGCCTGGAAGCGGGTTTTCGGCTGCAGGTCGGTGAAGGCGAGCCCGGGCTGGATCGTCCAGACGTAGACGACACCCTACGCGCGGCGAGCTCGAGTCAGTGCTGCTCACGCGCACGCGCGCGGAAGTTACCGCAGGCTTTGACGCGACGCACCTTGTGGTTCCCGCCGACGAGCGCGGATCCGTCCGATGCGATAGAGACGGATCGCATTGGAACGTCTTCCTCTGGTAGCTGCGGGAAACAAGCAATAAGTCAGCGGCTGAGAATATCTTCAGCGAGAAGGCAGGTGCGCGTTTCATGCGTCTGATCCGCTTTCGCAAGTGCCGCAATCGCCGACTCACCAGCTCATGACTGCACCGGTCCCCGCCGAGGTCCCACACCTTGATCGCGCCGTTCTGGTCGCACGAGATGAGCTCGCCCTGGTTCGAGTGCAGAGCGAGATCGTTGACGGGCGCGTGATGCGCGTAGTTGCGCTGTGCAGTCGCAGTGCTGCGAAGACGGAGAGGCGGGTAAGCATGCGTTGATAGCGAACACGCACTTCTACCACGCAGGCGTGCTGAATGCGAGCGCGCGAGGATACAGAGTGAGATCTTCGACGCACCGCACGTCCCAGATCTTGACGGTCCCGTCCTCGCTCCCGCTCACGAGCCATTTTGCCTCGGCATGCCATGCCAGGCTCGTGATATTCGCTGTATGGCCCGTGAGCGTGACGAGCTGCAGCAGAAGGGGCAAGTTGAGCGTCAGCGCCTCCTCGATCACCGAGCGAGAAGCCTCGAACTGAGAGTCGAGGTGATCGCACAGGAAGAAAGGGCAAGCCCGACGCACCGGCGCGATGTTGCCGCTGCTCGCTGCTGCGCTCGCGGCGATGTCGTAGAGCTTGACGGTCCCGACGCCTGCGACGGCGAGGAAGCGCTTGTCGGGCGAGATGGCGAGGCGGTTCGGTTGCTGCGAGCGATTAGAAGAATGTGAGCGTCGCATTCTGTCATCGATCGCGAGCCCGAGAGAATGCAAGAGCTGCAAACTCGGCGGGCAGAGCAAGATGAAGCGCGCGGCGCACATGGTCTTGAGTCTGGATGGTCCTGCTGCAGATGCCCGACCACGCCTCCCAATACCGCACGGTCCCGTCGTAGCTTCCCGTCACGAGGATGACGCTGAGTGCGTCAGCTGCTGCCGACTGCTGCTGTTGTTGCTGCTGTTGTTGCGGGTGGGGAGAGGGGATGGCGGTGTTTGGCGGGAGGTGCGCCGTTGCGGGAAGGGGGACGCGGGCGGGCATGGTGGCGAGTAAGAACGAGTCGGAGTGGTATTAACGGGTCGCACGGGGCTGGCGAGAGCTGCGAGCGCCGAGACGAGGGGGTCAGCGGGGAGAGCGGGGTCGACGAGCGACGCGCGCACCTTGGATGCGCCCAGTCGTGCTCTGAGTAGATTTGCAGAGGTAGTCCAAGCTACTTTGCGCCGCCACTGCACCTGCGCGCGGTTGTCGAGACGAGGAAAGGCGGTGCGATCGAGCCGAGGTGGAGAGCCGACGATCAAGGCGTTGGAAAGCTCCGAAGGGCGGGGCAGCGGTCGTGCAGCTTCCTATCGATCTCAGTAGCAGCCTGCGACTCTGCTCGAGTCCGATCGAGGCGAGCGAGTGCGCGGAACAAGGCAGGCCGCGGCTCTCTCGCTCGCTCGAGACGACGACGAGGCTCTCGTGGCTTATCGGGCTCTCTAGAGCTACGGCAGTAACTCGGAAGATCATTTGAAAGCTCGCCACAAAAGTACAGAAAACGAACGTCACGATTACAGGCGAGTGCAATGGCCGCCCGGACGAAGAGCACGCGGAAGTGGACACCCTAAGACCGCCTCACAGCTGCAGCACGAAGCGCGCCTCGCCGCCATCCTCCTCTTCATCCTCGTAGTCGTGTACCGCCTCCGGCCCCGTGTCCACGAGCGCCTGCACGATCCCCTCCCAGCACTTGTTCCGAATCTCCATGTGCGCGCCCTTGCACACCCTCCGCACAACGCGCCCCTGCTCGTCGAGCGCGCGCAGACCAATGTAGTCCTGCGTGTAGAGCGGGAGGGCGGACCACGGGAGCGGAGTGGCGTAGCAACCCGGGACGGGAGGGGCGGGAGGAGGTGCGCAGGTGGTGTCGTTGGGCGAGGGGAGGGTGAAGTGCGACGAGTGTGGCGGGACGACGGCCAGGTCCTCGCTGTGAGAAAGCGGAGAAAGTAAGCAATGTGCACAAAAACTGAAGTGAATCAAGGCGGACGCACCTGAAGCGGAACATGACGAAACGGTCGAGCTGTTTGAAGTTCTCGCGGTACGTCTCGTTGCGCGGCTCCGCATCGCCGTATCCACCCGCGTACCCCTCGCCGTACGGCTGCGCGTCGCCCACGCGCTCATTGTTGATGTCGCGCAGGAACTCGTTCCCGTCGAGGTACTCGTCGATCCGCGCCGGGTCGCGGAAGTACTGCGCTGGTACAATGTTGTGCTGCGCCCAAGCCGAGTACAGCCCCTCGCGCACAAGCGAGAGGTGCATGAGGCGGCAAGGGGAGAAGGGTGATGAGCCGGCGGGGCAGGGGGGAAGGGCCGAGATGCCCATCTGCGCGGACGGAGGGGAGAGAATCAGGCAAGCTCGGCTATTGAGAGTAATCGGAGGTGATGAAGAGCAGGAGACCAGGGAAAGGGACGCACGTGCTGGCTCCCAACGGTGATCAACCTCCTCATCCTGACCCCTTCGCTGTCTCCGTCCTCACTCGCACCAATTGCACCGCACCGCTCGACCACCGCCCGGAGCAACTGCCCGCCCTGCGAGAATCCGAGCGCGTCAAACTGGCGCGACGGGTTCAGGACTGGGTCGGTCAGGTTCGGGAGCGACGCGAGCTGCGCGCAGACGTGCTCGACCTGGGCGTTGGCTGATCCAAAGAAAGTGGCACGTCTGCAAGGCGCGAGAGGTGTCGAGGTGCGGCGGAGGGAACGAGGTGAGGAGACGGTTGAAGGCGGGAAAGGGAGAAGGCGGAAGGAAGAGCGGAATTGAGCATATCAGCGGATTGTTCTGAGCGAGTATTGGAGCCAAAGCGGGCACTCACTGGTCTGTTGCACCGTCTTCTCCGACCTCGACAATGTGGACGAAGACACCCTTGAGCTCTGGGCGGTTCTCGAGGTCCTCCTTGAGCGAGAGCAAGCCCGGCGCGTCGAAGCGGTCGCCGAGGCCGTGCCAGATCTGCCAAAGGAGGGCGCGTTAGCCTCGAGTCTTGAGATAGAAGTGGGAAAGACGCGTTGTCAGTTTACAAAGCGGGACGTACAACGATTGGGACTGGCGAAGGAGGACCTGAGGGAACGGGCGAGAGAGCGGGACGAGCTGTGACGGCGAGCAGAGTGCCGAGAGCGACTGCGGCGCCAAGGGAGCCGCGCATCGTAGCTGTTGCGCGCAGGGGCTAACTCGTCAGCGACAGTCTCGTGGCTCGGCCTCGAGCGTTTGCGCAGGACAGCGAGGAGGACGGAGCGAGTGAAGCGGAGTCTGGTCCTCTGAAAGAGTCGCTCGAACGCTGTAGCAGTAGAACTCCTCTCTCGAAGCGTCACACGTGAGTTGCAGCCCTTTCGAGCGCACGATGAGCGAGTCGCGGGATCGGCCCCACCTCGAGGCGAAGAGAGCGAGACTAGCACCAGCAGAGGCGAGAGAAGCGCGGGGTGGTAGCGACAACCCTTTCAGAGAGACTCACGAGGTGTACGGCCCTGCAAACGCGGGTCGAGCGGATCGGGAGGGACGGACGAGGACAAGGCGACAAGGAGCAGGTTGCCCTCGTCGCCGCTCGTCGCTCGCGCTCGACGAGCCGAGCAGACCTGGCCGAGCCGCAGCCATGCTATCACGAGCTGTGGGAGCTGTGCCTCGCCAAGCTCGCCCGCCGGGACGCGTCCCGTCGCTCGCCTCCTGGTCGCGTCCTTCGAGCGCCCGCCAGCCATTGCTACACGCGCATGCGACGACTACGAGCACTCGCAGGCTCGACAGAAGCGCTGAATCTCCCGAACCTCGACCCGAGCTGCCTCAGACGCGCTGCTCTTGGCTTCGTCGATCCCTCTCGACCGCCGCCTCTCCTTCGACCCCGACTCCCGCCATCCTCGGCGCCGCAAGAGCTGAACAAGCGCGGTCCGACATCAAGCTGCGTCCATATCAAGTCGATTGCGTCCGCGCTGTGCTCGAAGAACTCGAGCGGGGCGAATACAGCCGGCTGGGCGTGAGCGCGCCGACGGGTGCGTGCGCTTCCTCGCGGGCGGGAGACTCGGTGTTGCCGCCCTGCACGCGCGAGCGAAGCGCTACATCACCTGCGCCGCCCGACGACACGTGCTGACCGCGCTTTCTTCCCGCTTGTGCCCGCAGGCTCCGGCAAAACGGCCATCTTTACGTCGCTCATCTCGCACCTCCCGCCCCGCGTCCACCCGACCACCGGCGAGCTCGCCACCCGCGTCCTCATCATCGTAAACTCCATTCAGCTGGCGGCACAGACGGCCTCAGCGGTGCAGCGGGCGTACCCGGACTTGGTGAGTCGGCGCGGAAGCAGACCGTTCGATCAATCCCGTCATCGCAGCGTGCTGACGATAGGTATCGCTTTTCCTCCAGCATGTCGAGCTCGAGCAGGGCAAGAGTAGCGCAACCGGCATGGCTGATGTCACCGTTGCGACATACCAGGTGCGCTGCGCTGCTCCCATTCCCTCCCCTTCTCCAGTCTCGGCTGACCCGCCGCCTACGCAGACGCTCGCACGATCCGACTTTTACCGCCTCGAGAAGTTCATTCCAGAGCACTACAAGGCCGTCATCATCGACGAGGCGCACCATGCCGCCGCGCCGTCTTACCTGGGCCTCCTCGCGCGCTTCGACTCGCACATCGAGCACGCGCTCGGCGAGATGGCGCTCGGCGGCGATGCGCCTGTCGAGGCGCGCGAGATCGCGCCTGCGCCGCTCGAGGCGGAGGAAGAGGTCGACGAGACTGCGACTGGCGAGTTGGAAGGCGACTTTCTCCCCGTGCCGTCATCACTCGACGATCCCCCCTCCGGCGCGCTTCCGTCCTCTCCAGCCTCTTCCAATCCCGAGCTCGAAGCTCTTCCTTCCCCCGCACCCATCCCCGCCAAACTCGACTCGCTCGGCCGCGCGCGGGTTCCGCTCCTCGCCTTCACCGCGACGTGGGGCCGCGCCGACGGGCTCGCGCTCGGCAAGATCTTCGAGAAAATTGTCTGGCACGGCGAGTGGCTGAGCATGATCAAGGGCCGGTGGTGAGTTGCGGCGCTCTCCTCTTCTGAATCTTTCCCGATCCCGCTCGAGCGGCTCCCGAGGTGCGCATTGCTGACTCCTTCTCCGCTACTCGCAGGCTCTCGCAGCTCGAGTTCACCACCGTGCACCTCGGCAACGCGCTCGATCTCGCCAAGGTCGACATCTCGAAGCAGACGGGCGAGTTCTCGACCGCCGCGCTCGCTCGCGCGATCGACAAGAGCGAGGTCAACGAGTTGGCGGTCGACGCATGGTTCGAGAATGCGCAGGGTGCGTCCCGTCTCGTATTCGGATGTTTCTGGTCTGCGCACGCATAGCTGACTGTTTAGCGGGCTCTTCTGCGTAGACCGCCGCTCGACGCTCATCTTCTGCGTCAACATCCCGCACATCCTCTCGCTCACCAACGCCTTCCGCGAGCGCGGTATCGACGCGCGTTTTGTTCACGAGGGCACCAAGCAGAAGGAGCGCGCCGAGATCTACGCCGCCTTTCGCGCGGGCGAGTTCCCCGTGCTCATCAACTGCGGCATTCTCACTGAAGGCGGTGCGTCAGTACTGTCTCTACGGATTGATCTGGGCCTTGCTGACGCGGCTTCTTGGTCTTCGCAGCCGACTTCCCCGAGATTGACTGCGTTCTTCTTGCGCGCCCGACGCGCTCGCAGAACCTCTTTCTGCAGATGCTCGGGCGCGGCCTCCGCCTTTCGCCGGCGACAGGCAAGACGTCCTGCCTCGTCATTGACCTCATCGGCAACTCGAGCGCAGTAGGCGGTGTTGTGTGCACGCCGACGCTTTTCGGACTCGATCCGGGCACGCTCATTGAGGGTGCGTGTTTCCGCTTCTTCCGCTGCCTGGCTGCGCTGTTCATTGCGCTGACGTCCTTTTGCATCTCTGATAGGCCAGTCCACCTCGCAACTCGAGGAGACCGCCTCTCGCCAACTCGCGGAGCGGAACTCGTCCTCTTCCTCTGCCTCGCCCTCTTCTTCCGCCGACTCAGCCTCAGCCTTTACCCGCCGTCATTCCGTTCACTACCGTCATTTTTCTACCGCCTTTGACCTTGTCTCGGTCATGAACCGCTCGGGCGAGGAGGAGATGGCGCCCGTGACGCGCATGAGCCGCCTCGCATGGGTCGGGTGCGGCGAGGTGTGGGTCCTCGAGCTGATGGGCAAGGGGCACGTCAAGATCACGCAGGATGAGCAGGGTGTGTTTTCAAGGACGTCTTGCAGGACTCACTGGGCTGACGACGGCTCCACAGGCTATCACTCGCACCTCTTCATCCGCCTTCCGAGCTTCTACACCCGCTCCGGGGTCCCGCTCTATGGCAAGCCCATCCCGATTGCGTCACACCGTTCCTTCCCTATCCTCCTGCGCACCACCGACGCCTACGTCCGCCGCCACGAGTCGTTCTCCCCGCTCGTCTCGCAACTCGAGCGCGGCTCGTCCTGGCGCCGCTCGCCGGCAAGCGACTCGCAGCGCACCTACATCCTCAAGAAGCTCTCGCCTGCCGCGCCGGGTGAGGCACGCATCGAGGGCGCGCCGGCGCGCATCGAGGGCGTGTGGGTTGGCCGTCCGTGGAAGGACCAGGTCGACGTTGCGACTCTCTCAAAGGGGCAAGCGAGTGACATCATTGCGCGCCTTGCGCATGGCGGACTGGGGTACTGGAAGGGGGAGCGGAAGAAGCTGGTCCGGGAGGAAAAGCGGGAGGAGAGGGAGCGGGTCAAGGTGGAAAAGCGGGTGGAGAAGATGGCTGCAAGGGTGCGGAGGGCGTAGCTTTGCAGCAGGTTTGCTAAATTATTGAACTGTGCATCACCTGCAGTGTCTACAGGCTCTCAGAGGCTTGTCTCTGTTCCGCTGCAGCTGCAAGCATGTGCCGTCACCTTCTGGTCTTACTTGAACCTTCGCTTTCTTGCTTGGCTCACACGCTGGACGCTTGAAACTCCGCATACAGACTCTCGAGAACGCCTTCTATGGACTGGTTGGGCGCTTTACTCCCCGAGCGACTTCTTCCAGGCGCACAACCGCCGACCTTACCGCAACGCGAATCGCTCTCCTGCTCAACCCACAGCCCTCCTACGCTTCCCGACCGGCTCTAGACGTAGCTGAGCTTCCCTTCTATCCGTGTGCAGGCGGAGGAGGCCTGAAATGCAGTTCCTTCCTTTCAAAATGGAAAAAACCGGCATGGGATCCCCCTTGTAAGGAGAGAAGACCCCCTTTCGCGCCTGCCGGGCTATTCCCGGCCGGCCACAGCTTTCCAGTCCGTACATTTGAGCTATACAGAGTTCTACGAGGGTGGGCCGGCCCAGCTAGAGGAGGGAGGGGACTATGGGAAGGGAAGGGAAATCGGGACAAGCTTTCGCGCCAGAAATACTGAGGGTTAGGGTTAGGGTTAGGGTTAGGGTTAGGGTTAGGGTTAGGGTTAGGGTTAGGGTTAGGGTTAGGGTTAGGGTTAGGG
>NW_027481385.1:0-84883 GCF_050403205.1 Rhodotorula paludigena | reverse complement strand
ATACCAGACATCCCTAACCCTAACCCTAACCCTAACCCTAACCCTAACCCTAACCCTAACCCTAACCCTAACCCTAACCCTAACCCTAAGGCGTGTACGAGTTGATATCGGTGCCGAGGTATCCAATGTAGTCGGCGGGGCGGGTGACGATGCCGTCCTTGAAGCCCACGACAGGCTGGTGCTCGTACAGCGGCCCCCGCAGGCCGTCGAGGTCTGCCTCGTTCCAGCGAGGGTGGATGCACACTGTGAGCTGCTCGTTCTCGACGTAGTAGGTGAGGCTGTCGAGAAAGCCGACGGGAGGCCCAGCTGGTCCCCAGCCCAAGGCAAAATAGGCCGAGAGCTGGAGAGATGCAACGGTGGCAAGACCATTGGGCAGCGTCATGGCTTCAGATGCACCAGGACGAAGCTGAAGTCGAGGCAGTCTTGATCGCGCAGAGAGGCATTGTTGACTCCGCTCGACGCCTTCTGTTCGCCTGACTCTGCCCAGGGCCCTTAGAAGCTGTTGAACCCGCTTAGACGGCATGCAAAGACTGCTAGTTTACCGGGCATCCGCAATAATTGGAACGAGGTACGACGATTCCCGGGAAGACACGCGGAAGAGAAGCTACAGAGAGCAATGGGGGTGCATAACGTGGGCGGGCAGAGCAGGTAGGAATGACAACGACGGAGTGACGGGAGCGCGTAGAAACAGCAGCAGCAAAAACAGGGATGGGAAAGTACGGTACAGACGAGAAAAGCGAATCCGAGCGGGGAGACAGTCTGTAAGAGTCTTCGAGTCAGTGCTCATTGAGAAGTGCGGGAGCGCGGCAGCTGCACTGCGCGAGCAGATTTGCGGCAGGAGCGAGGCGGAATTGGACGCACCGATGAAGTGTCGCTGCTGAAGAATGCGAGAAATTACGACAGCGCGGACGAGGCATGAACACCCTGCAAAGAGCCAGCCACCGTCAGCACATCATACCCTGATGACACAGCCGCCGAGCAGAACCCGAGCGCCGCTCAGTGAGCACAAGAACGCAGAACGCACCTCAAGCCCCCTCTGCGGCGAGCTCCTCCTTCCGACCCTTGCAACGGCTCATCCGCCTCCTCGCCCGCTGCAGCTCCCTTCCGACAGCCCTCTCGAGCCTCCTGGCACTCTTGGCGGCCCGCACGACATGCTTCGAGCCCTCGACCCCCACGCCCGCCGCAGAACGGCGCACGACGCCCTCTGCGCCGGCCGAGAGCGCGCCGTAGCGACGCCGGACGTGCTGCACCACGGCGCGCGAAGAAGTGGCCGCCCGCCCGAGCGCCGCGCGAGCGTCGAGGTGAGACGATGCGCCGTACGCGCGGGCGAGTCTGCGCGACAGGTTGGCCGGAACCCGATCGAGACGCTCGCGCACCGTCGCAGGCGAGAGCGACCCGCCGAGCGTGCGCATGCGCTTGAATGCGCGGTGCGAGTGCGCGGCCGCGACGGCGGGGAGGCGCTCGGCCGCTCGAACCGAGTCGCGCGCGCGCGAGCGAGCGAGAAGGGCGAGCGAGTCGGCGGCGGTGCGGGCGCGCAAGCGGGAGCGGAGGGCGTCGAGGTGTTCCGAGACGGTGTCACGCGAGGGCAGCAGCGTGAGACTGCCGAGTCCGGCGGAGGAGAAGCGCCAAAGCGACGATGGCGAGTTCGAGGCGACGAGGTCGGACAGGTTCCACCGTGAGTGCCGGCGCACCAGCTCGGTGAGCTTGCGCCGGCCGAGCGCACGGCTCTTGTCAAGCGAGTCGAGCATCGGCGAGAGCGGCCAGCGCTGCACGAGCTCGTGGAGCTGGACCCGCGCCTTCCGGTCCGCTCCCGCCTCCGGCTCGACGACCTTCTCGCGCGCGGTGCCCTGCCCGAAGAGCGTGACGTTCTGTGCACCGTCACCACTGTTGCACATCGGCGCTCGACAGCGGTCTTGTTTGCGGTTGCGGCACCTCGCGCGCCGGTCGTCGCCGTTTGGACGGCTTCGGCGCTGCGAGAGGGACGGGCGCGAGACGGTAGCGACGGCGACGGCATGTTGGGTACAGCGCGTCGCGAGGGCGCACTGCGTGCAGGCGTAGCGGGTGGCGGCAGCTGTCGTAGCGGGGCGAGTGATTGGCGGAAGCAAGCGGGCCGAAGAGGCTTTGACGGTCTGGGCGAGCGACGACGGCAAGGACGACGCAGTTGTCGCCGAA
Organism: Rhodotorula paludigena; assembly: GCF_050403205.1. Taxonomy (NCBI): domain Eukaryota; kingdom Fungi; phylum Basidiomycota; class Microbotryomycetes; order Sporidiobolales; family Sporidiobolaceae; genus Rhodotorula; species Rhodotorula paludigena. The sequence goes on along the minus strand of NW_027481385.1, from coordinate 82,711 downwards.
GCGGTCCTGTCGGCGCCTGGGCCGTCGAACAAAAGCGAGTCGAGCAGCGTGCGCACGGTGGCGCCCGCATCCGACTCGGTCGCCCGCGCGCCGTGCTCGAGCTCTTGCACCGCCGCACCCAATGTCGAAGTCATGCCCTCCTGCGAGACCGAGATCGGCGCCGTGCCGTGCGTGCGCAGCTGCGCGACGCAGGCGGAAGCGACGAGTGCGGCGAGTGCGGCGGCAGCAGCCGTGAGCGCGACGACGCGGGTCTTGGCAGGCGCGTGCGCGTGCCGATGGGGAGCGGGAGTGCGCGAGGTGGGCGACGACGAGGGCGAGGCGGGAGAGACGGGAACGATCGGGGTAGCTACGCTCGGCTGCGCCTGAATCTGCGACGCCGACGCTGCGGTCTTCGCAGCGGGGACGACGGTCGCCTGGCTCGACTCCAGACTCTTGCCCGTGCCCGTGCCGACGGTCAAGGCGGACTGGGCGAGGAGCGTTGCCGAGCTTTCTTCGAGCGGCGACGCCTGCACGCCCTTGTCGGCGACGGCCGCGCCGAGAGGCGATGAGGCGGCAGGCGGCGCGGTGCGGACCGAGTGCGCGCGGACCCACGAGCCGACATCGTCCTCGCGGTCGTGGCCGTGGGCCTCGCCGAGGCGAGCGACGGGCTCGTGCGAAGTGGTCGAGTCGTGCGAGACGGCGGCGGGAGTGGCGGGCACGACGGGAAGGGGAGATGGCGGCGGGACGGCCTTGTCGACGAGCGCACGCTGCGCCGTGCTCGACGACGCGCCCGAGAGCAGAGGCGGCGGCGCGACGTCGAGCAAAAGCGAGTAGTCACCGCCGTCCCTCACGATCGAGTTGGCCGTGCCTCCCTCGCCGTCGTGGTCGCCATCGTCTTCGCCGTCCGACTGCAGGAAGAGCGACTCGCCCGAGATCGAGGCGGTGCTGGCGCCTTCGCCGACGAACGAAGAAGAAGACGAGGCGTGGATCGGGTCCGGGAAGCTGAGGCGCATGCGGCCCTCGTCGGCGTGGTCATGCTCGTGCTCGCTATCCGAGCCCGTACCCGAGCCGGACAGGCTCGTCGCAGCCGATGCAGGAAGCTGCGTCGGCTCGCGAGGCACGTCACCCGAGTGCGACGAGAGGAGCGAGGGGATGCTTGATTCGAGTCCGCCACCCTCGACGAGGTCGAACGGGCCGTCGAGCTCGCCGTCTTCGGGGTCGAAGGAGGCCTCAGAGTCAGACGAAAAGGGCTCGACCGGCTTGCGCGCTGGCTGGGCGGAGGTCGAGGCCTTGCGAGGAGGAAGTGCGCCGGCCAGGAGCGAGGCGGCGGATGAGGCCGAGGAGCGGTGCGAGGTAGTGGGCGACGGAGGCGGGTCGGCCTGCGCAATCGGAGCAGCGGGGCGAGCCATGCTGCGCGAGGCTCGAATTGGTCAGCGAGACTGTGTAAGCGAAAGACCAGGCGCAACGGCGCACCTGGTTGGGAAGCGCGCGCAGGCAGAACGGGGTTGCGGATCGCCGGACCGCCTTGCACGAGGTGCCAGATGCTCGCAGGAGGCTGTAAGAGAGACGAAGAGGTCAGCAGGGGTATCGAGCGGCGTGGCAACTGCGACGCTGCTCCGTTCACGCGGAACTAGCCAGGACATCCGGAGTTCCCTCGACGCGCCCCGCAGCAAGCGCCCTTCGACGACGCCCACTCCTCAACGCCATGACAATCTTTAGACGGCTCCTATGCCGTGCGTGGCGCCAGCGATGGTCATCGCGGTTCGACCCGAGCCATGCGCGGCCCGTCCGTCGTCGGTGCGAGAGGCCTCCCCGCCCGTGCCTTCGAGAACAGGCGCATCCAGCACAGACAGCCTTCGTGAGCACTCCCGACGCAGGTCCGCACGAACAGAGAGCGAGCACGAAGCGCAGGGCCCCCTCGGCTCGAGCGGGGGTTCACAGCGCCAGTGAGCGACACACAGCCCTCGCGCAAGCGTGTGACGAGGCCAGAAAGATGCGCGAGAGGTGGCCGTACCCTGTGCAAGTGCTTCTGCGATCGGTCGAGCGGCGAGAGCGAGAGAAAGCGACGAAGAGGCCAAGTGGGGCGGCGGGGACGAGGCGAGGGCGGGACGAGCACGCGAGGCAGGGATGCGCGGGTCAGCGTGGGCGATGGAGAGCGTGTGTAGAAACAGGTAAAACTCACGCTGGACCTGGCTGGGGCGAGTGGGCGACGTTGCGAGACGAGAGAGAGCGAAGCTGCCTGGACGAGGGACACTTCGACTCTGCTCGGAAAGGGTGGCCCCAGCTTGCCTACTCCAGTAAAGGTGTAGAAAGACTATCGCGCACCCTCGCAGCTGCCCGGGAGCGAGTCGAGGGTTGTATTGTGCGGCGGGTGTATTGCGGCTACGTTTGCTCGCTTACGCTTGCTCTCGCCTCGCGCCATGTCGTCGCTCGAGCGCAAGCGCAAGTGGGACGAGCCCGCCGACGGCGCTCCCGCCCCGCCCGACTCGGCCTCGCCCGCGCACGACGGCGCAAAGCACGCCCGCACCGACCTGGGCCCCGACGTCGCGCCGCACGACGCCGACAAGGCCGCAGAGGCTGCCGGTGCGTCTCCCTGCCGGTGCTCCTGCGCTCTCGCTGCACGCACGCGCTGCACTCGAGTCGCCCTGCCGTGGCGCGGGCGAGTGAGCAGAGGCGGACGCGATCAACGAGACGACGACGGCTGCAGCCGCGGCGACGGCGCAGGGCGGCGTGCAGGCGCGTGTGCGGGCTGGAAAGGAGCCACTTGAGCCACCTGGGGCGAGCAACGAGCTCTCACGAGGCTACGCTCGCCCGCCGTCGTCTCGTCTCGCTCGTCGCACATCTGCTCTCTCGCCTCGACGGCCACGACGAGCTCCGAGCACGCATTCGAGCCGCACGCCATACTGTACTGACCTTGCCCTACCCTTGCGCCAAACCAGCCGCCATCGCCGCGCGCCTCGCGTCGCAGTACGGCGGCCCCGCTCCCCCCGGCCATGCGCCTCCTCCTCCCCCTCCCGGCGGTGCAGGCGCGAGTGCCGCGAGCCCCATGGGTGCAGGCCACAAGGGCGAGCGCGACCGCGACCGCGAGATGGGCCTGTGAGTCGGTCGACATTCGCGTTCGCTTGGAGACGGCTCCACGCAGGGCCGCGCAGATCTCGCATGCGGGATTCGTACCCTGCGTCTCCTCCTGTGCCGAAGCGGACGCGTACTGACACCTCCTCGCTCACTTCGCAGCTTTGTCGAGGACATCGAGATCAACGACCTGCGCAACCGCTACCTCTTGACCAAGGGCCCGACGCAGCAGCAGATCCTCGCCGACACGGGCGCCGCCGTCCTCACCAAGGGCGTCTGGTACCCGGACAAGAGCATGGCCACCGAGAAGGACCCGCCGCTCTACCTCCACATCACCGCAGTGCGTCGCGCTTGCCCCGCGCTCTCGCTCTTTCGCCCCTCGCTCGGCTCCTTCTAAGAGCCCCACGAGCGGCGTGCAGATAGCTGGCTTCTGCGACGCCTGCGCTGATGCTCGCGCCCCACCCATCCGCAGGAATCGCAAGACAAGCTCGACGCGGGCGTGCGCGCCGTCAAGGCGCTCATCGACCAGGACCTCAACCTGCTCGACCAGCGCCGCTTCCCGCGCCGCGACGGCGCCGACGGGGCGGGCGGCGAGCGCGACCAAGGCTACGGGCAGAGGGTGCGTTTTCAGCCCATTTCCGCATGCTCTTCGGCTCTTAGCTCTTGGGACCTGAGTGGCTGACTCGCTCTGTGGTGGCGCTGTTCGCAGCGCAAGTGGCCGGAGGAGAAAGTCAACATCGACCTCGAGCCGCTGCGCAACTTCAACATCCGCGCAAAGACGGTTGGACCCGGCGTGCGTCTCTCTTCTCCTTCGTTTCTGGCGACAGACGAAGCTAACCATGGTACAACGACAACGCAGGGCCTGTTCGTCAAGTACATCCAGCAAGAGACGGGCACGCGCGTGCAGATCAAGGGCCTCGGGAGCGGCTTCATCGAGACCGACACGGGGCGCGAGAGCGACGACCCCCTGCACATCAACATCGCGTGCGTCTCGCTCGCAGAGCTTTCTTGCCTGGCCTCTGCATTTCGCAGCGCCGACGCTCACTCATTATCGAGACGATGCACAGCGGCCCCGACCCGCAGCAGATGGAAAAGGCCGTCGAGCTCGCGCGCGACCTCCTCGCCGTCATCCGCGAGAAGCACGCCGAGGCGCGCCAGGCGCTGCAGGGCGGTGGTGGATTTGGTGGTGGGGGCTACGGCGGCGGTGCGCCCGGAGGAGGGTTCCAGCCGAGCGGGGCCAACACGCAGCAAGTCGTTGGCGGGAGGTACGGGCAGCCGCCGCAGCCCGAGAACCCGTATGCCTACCAGGTGCGTCTTTCTCTCGCCCCTTTGCGCCGACGCGCACCTGCTGACCGTCGTTAATCACGCAGCCCGCACAGTACGCCGGTGCAGGCCTCACGGCGCCCCTCCCGCCCGGCGAGGCGCCCGCTGGGTCGGCCGAGCCCGCCGGCGGCCAGGCCGCGAGCGGCATGTCGGCCGAGGCGTACACGGCGTGGTGGAACTCGCTCGACCAGGCGAGCCAGGAGTACTACACGCAGTGCGTCTCGCTTTCTTCGTCGTCCATCTCTGCGTGCCTCGCGCTGACCTTGACGTGCGCCTGCAGGTACTACGCCGCGTACGCGCAGTACGCCGCCAACCCCGCCGCCGCCGCAGGTGCAACAGGCACGCCCGACGCGACGGGCGGTGCGAGCGCAAACACGGCGCCTCCGCCTCCTCCGCCCGCCGACGCGGCGCCTCCCCCTCCCCCTCCCTCGTCTGCGCCCCCTCCGCCGCCGCCGCCCCCTCCTGCTGCGGCGCCGCCTCCCCCGCCGCCGCCGCCTGCAGAGCCGCAGGGCGGGAGCGGGAGGTACGGCGCCGTGCCGCCTCCTGCGGGGTTGTAGGATGTCGTCGTGCGAGAGAACGACTCGGCTGTAACTGTATATCTGGGCTCTCCCGACGCCCATTTGGCTGGACTGCGCGTGCCTCGAGGTCTTTTCCGCCGGGCTGGTCTCCCCACCGTCCTTCGCCCGTCTGTCCGCGGACCGTCCGTCCCGCGCATCGACGCCCCGGCTCGCTTCCCTCGCTATGCTTCCAGCTGCTGCTTCTCTGGCTCGCGCTCACGCTTGCCATGTCGACGCCAGGCATGGCAGATCGCCTCGTCCTCTCTTCGTCGTCGGAGGAAGCCTCGTCCGACTGCGACGAGCCGGCTCCTCTGCCGCATCGCCCTCGCCAACCTCGGCCGCGTCGCCTGACGCGAGAGAAGGAGCGACTGCATGATGAACTGAGCCAGTGGAAACTTGCAGCGCTCGGCCTGACGGGCGCCGGGATGCAGCTCGTTTCCGCAATTCAGAGTGTGCAAGTCGAGTCCAGCCTGCCCCGCAAGCTAGTCTGGTCAAGCTAAGCCTCCGTGCTCTTCCGCGCAGATACGGCACTGCACAGCTGAAGAGCCTGGGTCTCGAGGCGGCGAGTGTCGCGCTCGTCTGGACTGCGGCGCCGCTGGCAGGATTGCTCGTCCCGCCGCTCGTCTGCGAGTCGTGTGCTCTTTCTGCTCAGTGAATGACCGCTGACTTGGAGACGGCCAGCTCGAATCGCCGACAACGATCCCAGCCGCTTTCGCCGACGAGCCGGAATCGTCCTTTCGACGCTTCTGACGGCGGCTTCGCTTCTGTATCTCGTCTACGCAGACGACATCGGCTACCTCTTCTCTCGCAGCGACAAAGAGAGTGGCGGATGGGTCGGCAAGATAATCGGCGTGCTGAGCGCTTGGGCGCTTCAAGTCGGGCTGAACGCACTCGGCGCAACGTCGAGGGTGCGCCCAGCTCCTCCGGCTCTGACTATTGTTCGCACGGCCTAATCGCCACGCACAGGACCTCATACTCGACGTCACTCCCGCTGCACAGCAACCAACTGCCGATGCGTACTACGCCCGGCTGAGCGACCTCGCCTCGCTCGCCGGGTTTCTCCTTGGCGCACTCGACGTCCCGTCGTGGCGCTGGCTCGCATGGACGAGCGGCGGGCAGATGCGCAAGCTCGCGATGATCGCGGTCGTGGTGCTTTTCGTGCTCGTGAGCGTCACATGCGTCGCGGTGAGCGAAAAGAGCGGAACGGGCGCGACAGACGAGACGGTGGCCGGGAAGCGGCAGAGGATGGGTCTTGCACATCGGTGGAGTGCACTGTGGCATACCTGGCGGTGCGTGCCGGTGCAGGTTCGGCGGATATGCTATGGTACGTTGCAATGGCCCTGCCTCAACGCGGAAGCGCGCAAATCCACATCCGCCCTTCTCCTCGCGCAGTCCAGGCGCTCACGTGGTCTGCATTGTACCCTTTCTCATTCGAAGCGTGAGCCTCAAACGCTCTATGTACCTAAACAAGAACCAACCGCGCACACGCAGATCCACTTACGTCTCGGACGTACTCGCCCTCTCGGCCACGACCTCGTCGCAAGCGGCCGGTTCCGAGCTCTCCAGCCCGCTGTCCGACCTCACCTCCCGCACAAGCGCATTTGCCCTCCTGCTTTACGCCGCCGTCTCCTGCGTCTCTTCCGTCCTTCTGCCCTGGATCCTTCGCCTCGCTTCACCGCACAACCGCATTACCCGTCATTCTCCTCGTTTCTTACAACGGACTCTGGCGTACACGTTTGCGCTGACGAACGTCTGGACGATCGGCTTCCTCGTCCATGCCGGCGCGATGCTGGCGACTTGTTGGGATCTCAACGTCGTCGGCGCAACGACAGTAATTGCGGTGATGGGGTTCTCGTGGGCCGTCGAGCTCTGGGTGCGTGCGAGTCTGGCGATGCTCGCCAACATTCTCATGTTGCTCGTCGCACAGGTACCCTACATCCTTGCTGTCGAATGCCTCGCCCTCCCTCCTTCCGCTTCTCTCTCTTCGCATTCGCAATCGCTGCATGCTCTCGCGCGGCACCCAGCTCGGCACTACACCTCGGCACATCCCTTCTCAACCGTCGCTTCCGCCGCACTGCTGCACCGCAGTGAGCTGCGCCCGCGTCTCGACTCTGCGACTTACGCCCGGCCTTCCGCGCACGACTCGCCCGTCCCTCGCAACTTGAATCGGGCCGCCCAGACCGCCGCATCCGTCGCAGACGACACCGACACACTCGCGACCGCGGCCTCGCCCGACCCGTCCGCCCTCCTGACGCTGCTCAACCTCTCGATCGTCCTGCCGCAGATCGCCGTCTCGCTCCTGACGTTCGTCGCCTTTCGCATTGCGACCTGGGTCGCGCAAGACGACCTCGAGCCGGGTCTCGTGGTCTGGCTGTTCAGGGTTGCAGGAGGGTTTGCGGTGTGTGCGGCGGTGGCCAGCAGAGGGGTGGTCGAGCCGGCGCGGGACTAGATCATGCGAGAGGGGAAACAAGCTTGGCACTGCTTGCGCAGGTTGGCTGGGCAAAGGAGTCCCGAGAGAGGCGGTAAGCCAGCAATCGCGACGAAATCCTCGCCTTCATTGCAGCCAGGCCGACATCGCCCCTGCTCCTTCACGCCCCGAACACCTCCCTCCGCACCTTCCCCTCGTCCGCCCAGTAGAACCGCCCAAACTTTCTCCTCGCCGCGTTGCTCCCCGCCTCGTGGTACTCCTGCCGCGTGACGAACGAGTCGGGGTGGAACGGCGTTGGGAAGGGCGCGATCGCTGCGCCGTGAGCCGGTGAGGGCGGAGAGAGGAGGTGCGAGAGGTACGAGGTTGCGGATGTGGTCGTGGCGGTAATCGGGCTGTGTGGAATGAGCGTGAGCCCCTGCGACGGTAGAAAGAAGGGCAGACGGAAGGACGCACTCGGATGCAACGGTGACGTGCACCTCGCAGTCCATCGGCGCAAGCGCCCGCAGCTCGTTTCGTCTGCGAATTTCACATGGGTCAACTCGATGCGCCGCACACAAGCGAGCCGCGCGAGCTCGAGACCGAAACCAGGAAGAGACACGCACAACCGCTCTTCGAACCCAGGGAACTTTGCGCTGCCGCCGAAGCAGACAATGTTGCCCCAGAACATGCCGTGCAGCTCGTGCGGGAGCGCGGCGATCGAGTGCGCGACCGTCTCGGCGAGGCCGGACTGGTTCAGGTCTGCATTGGCGCGATAGACCGAGCAGCTGCAGTCAGCGTGTGCAGAGAGGTGCGACCGGAGCGGCGACGAGTTGCTGAGAAGGACGCACCGATCGTTGACGGGTTGAAGAGGACCTCGGGGACGGTGAAGCGCTCGTTGCACAGGTGGAGGAGCTGCTCCTCGTCCTTGTCCTGCTGCTGCAGGTTTGCGGCGCCCGAGTTGAACGGCGCGTTCGGATCGGGCGGGGGCGGCGACGGTGGAGGAGGAGTGAGGCCCGTGCGGACGTAGCCGAGCTTGTTGGTTGAAGAGGGGACGAAATCGGGAAGGACGTAGGTGCGGACGATGGGATTGGTAGGGCGACTGTGAAGACGCGAGAATGCGTATGAGAGGGCTTCTTCAGTGGCCAGTAAAGGGCAGATAACCCGCGCGGATAAGCAGGGATCGAGACGGAGCGACGCACTTTGCCGCCTCCCAGTCTTGCTCCCACGTGGTCGAGACGTAACACGCCTCCTCCTTGGCATGCTCCATGACGCTCGTCTGATCCATCATGTACCAGTGGCGGAACGAGACGAGCTCCTTGAGGTAGTTGGTAAGGAGCTTGCCGCCGACGTCAATCCTGAGCGTCGAATTCGGATGGCCGCGTCAGCCCACGAAACCCCTGGATCTGTGCGTAGCCAAGCACAGCAGCTCAAGTGACGCACCGCTTGGCCGCATAGCTGACGATGGCGCCGCGGAGGATGGGCACGACGTGCGTGAAGCTGAACCCGGCGTCGATGACGAGGGTGCATTCGGGCGGCGACGCGGCGGCCAGCGGTCCGCCTCGCGCATCAGTACCGTACGGCAAGAGTGCAGGAGCTGCATGTCCGCGCGAGCAGGAAGAGTGAGCGCAAGCGAGGAGGACGAGGCAGAGCGACGTCGATTCGCAGGGCACGCACCAGGGCACCGCAGGTAGCTCGCAAAGTCGTAGTCCTCGAAGATCATCTGGTCGTAGTGCTCCTGAACATTGGGTAGGTTGAACACCGGCTCGGTCACGACGAGATTGGTGTCTTGCGGCGAAACCTAGAAATGCGGCGGTTCCCGGTCAGCTCGACTTGGCGGCGTTGCAGCGAGCGAAAGGTAGCGTACCTGCATTCCTCGCCCCTTGAATCCGAACACGCGGTCCCACACCGTCTTCTCGACCTCCCAGTTGTTGAGGATGCCCTGCGAGAGAGGTGAGGTCAAGTCAGCGGCGCGAGTGAAGAACGGAGCGTTTGGCGGTGTCCACCGTCATTCTGCAGCGCTCGTCGCACGAGCCCGGACTGCAAGGTGCGCCCCGGCAGCGCCCAGGGGAAGCCTGCACCGCCTCGTCGAGCGGCGGCCCGGTCCCGCAACGGCTCCCAGCACCGCCGGAGCCGCACGTAGCCCTGAGAGCCAGCCCCTGAGCCCACGGCGAGCAAGACTCACGCGGTCCATGGGCACGCGAAAGGTCAAGCCGCCAAAGTCGTCGCACTCGTCGTCGAGTTCGTCGGCGACAAAGGTGCGCTTGGCGGCTTTTGAGCGCGTGATGGCGTTGCGAAAGGTCGTCACTGCACTGCAAGGTAACGCGTCAGCTCATCAGTGCTGTGTGTGGGGCAGGGACGGGAGCGAGTCGAGGGACGGAGGGGACCAGCGAGAGGAACGAGGGGCGCACGGAGCGGGCGGGGAGCCCTGGGCGGCAGGCTGGACCCATGCAGCCTTGATTGTGTGCGCGCCATTGTCCAGGACGAGCGTGCGCGACGACGACGGGTCCATCTTGCCGCGACGGGGAGAGAGCGAGCACGAGGGGCGCCTGCAGCGTCGCGAGGCACTGTGCGGAGCGCTACGAGCACGCGTGAGAGCCCGTGCAGCCCTTGGTGCGCGTTTGCAGCCGACGACGGCGAGTGGAAGCGACGAGAGACGCGGAGCGGAACGATCCTCTCGCTCACTCCTGTCCACCCGCGTCTGACGTGCTACGAGGTGCACGTGCTTTCGGACTACACCATGGGTCTCGAGTGCGGCACAGATGCGGGCGCAATAATGGACGAAGCCGATGCAACAGATTTACAGCAGTACAAGGCACCCTTCGCTCGCTCCTCCCGCATTCGCATGTCGACCAATCACGCGCCGTCGGTGATGGCACCGTGGCTGGCGTCCGAAACAAGCTTCGTGTACTTCCAGAGCGTGCCCTGCGAGGTGAGAAAAGCGCACAGGGGCGTGTGAGCGCGGCTTTCCAGAGCCGAAGCGCAGCTGGCGAGGCCAGCATCCGCCAAGCGCCTCGCTGGGACCGCAGCATGTTTGCACAGAAGTATGAAAGGGGAGGAGACGTACGTGCTTGACCTTGGGCTCGCGCGGGACCCACGCCTTGCGGCGGCGCTCGAGCTCCTCGTCCGACACGCGCATGTCGATCGTGTTCTTGACCGCATCGATGTAGACCGCCTGCAGGTCGTGCACTCCTAGCATCAGTACTCGTTTCCGCAACCAAAAGTTCCGCGAGCGCAGAACCGAGGAAAGGCGCAAGACGTACGTCGCCATCCTGGATCAGGGCAATGTTGCCGCCGACAAACGCCTCGGGCACGACGTGGCCGACGGTGAAGCCGTGCGTGCCGCCGGAGAAGCGGCCGTCAGTCACGCACGCGACGTCGAGCCCGAGCCCGGCGCCCATGACCATCGAGGTCGTCTTGAGCATCTCGGGCATGCCTGCGAGAGCGCACGAGCGCGAAAGGGCGGACGTCAGTACTACGTCCGACCCACTGAGCCCGACACTAGAACGGCGACGCACCGGGTCCGCCCTTGGGGCCGAGGTAGCGGAGGACGATGACGGTCTTCTCGCCCTTCTTGATGCTGCCGCTCTGGATGGCCTTGGCGACGTCGTCCTCGTTGTCAAAGACGCGCGCCTTGCCCTCGAAGGTGAGGCCCTCCTTGCCCGTGATCTTGGACACGCAGCCGCCCGTCGCGAGGTTGCCCTTGAGGATGCGCAGGTGGCCGGTCGACTTGATCGGGTTCGACAGCGGGCGGATGACGTCCTGGCCGTGCGGGAGCGGCTTGGCGTGCTCGAGGTTCTCGGCGAGCGTCTTGCCCGTGACGGTGAGGATGTCGCCGTTGACGAGCTTGTTCTCGTAGAGGTACTTGAGGACGGCGGGGATGCCGCCAATCTTGTGCACATCCTCCATGACGTACTTGCCCGACGGCTTGAGGTCGGCGAGGAACGGTATCCGGTCCGACACGGCCTGGAAGTCATCGATCGAGAGCGGGACGCCGACCGAGTGCGCGATCGCAATCAGGTGCAGCACGGCGTTGGTCGAGCCGCCGAGGATCATGGTGAGCACCATGGCGTTCTCGAACGCCTCGCGCGTCATGATGTCGCGCGGGCGGATGTTCTTCTCGAGGAGGTTGCGCATCGCGGCGCCGACGGCGTCGCACTCGTCCTGCTTCTCCTTGTACGCCGCCGGCGTCGACGACGAGTACGGGAGCGTCATGCCCATCGCCTCGGCCGCACTCGCCATCGTGTTGGCCGTGTACATGCCTGCGGAGCGCGCATTCGGTGAGTTCCTGGAGGGGACTGATCACTGAGGAGGCACAGGCGGGACTCACCACCGCACGAGCCGCCCTCCTTGCGGCACGAGTTGCGCACCGTGTCGAGGCGGATCTTTTCGGCCTCGGGCGTCGCGCCCGCCTCGAGGTACTTGCCGTACGACTGGAACGCCGACACAACGTCGAGGACGGGCTGGTCGGCGCACGAGCCGGGCTGCATCGTGCCGCCGTACACTGCGCGGGGCACAAGGCAGTCAGCACAGAGCGCTTGAATCCTGAACACCCGAGAGAGAAAGGGCCACACCCATGATGCCTGGCCGGTTCAGGCGGCCGAGAGCGATGAGGACACCGGGCCTGCGAGTTTTACCCAGAGTCAGTACCATAGTTGAGCGGAACCCCCCAGCACGCGCACATGTTCTTGTCGCAAGCCTGTCGATTTACATGTCAATTCTGACTTGTAGCATTAGAACAGAGACCGAAAAAGGGAGACGGACCGGAATTGTGACCATCCCATCCAACCAGTGACCTCCGGCAGCCGTCTCGACCTGGTCGGCGATAAGATCGCGCGACTGCAGGGAGTAGGACATGCCGAAGGTGCCCATCGAGATCCCATCGGAGACCCCGACGGTGCCAAATTGGTAGCCCGTGATGCCGGCCTTGGTGAGCGACGCCTTGATGCGATCGCCGAGCTTGAGGACGTGCTTGTTGCAACTGGAGAATTTAGGACCGCGCGTCAGCTTCAACTCGTTGGCAGAGATTGTGGGAATGCGAGAACTTACGGATTGCCCTCGTACCTGCACGCGCGCGCGACAAAGAGGGACCAAGGTCAGCGCCGCGTTCGCGTGAGATAGTCACTCGCGCTCGACGAACCAGACGTTGGCAACGCCGACCATGGGCTTGTCGAGGTCAGACGGCTGGTCGATGCCGTCGGTAGCGTACAGCATGGCCTGGGAAGCACTGCAGAATAGGCATTCTTGAGTCAGCACTCCTCCCCCTGGCTGGGTCTCGTGGGGAAAAAGCACCCTTGGGTCGGGTCGTTGGTAATGAGGTGCCTGTGGTGGCAAAGGTCAGTTTTTTGGTGCGTGACAAGATGAAGGCGAAGGGTGCGGCACGAGTAGCGGTTGATGCGGTCGCCGCCCTGGGGCGCGAGCGGGTCGACGGGCTTGACCAAGTCCGAGGCGAAGCGCGTCTGGATGCGGCTGGCAGCGCCGGACAGGGCTCGCGGCACGGCTGTGCGGAGACGGAGCGCGGCCATGTCTACCGGGGTGGAGAAAAGGGGGCGCGGAGGGAGAGCGAGACCACGAGGGGAGACGGCGCTAGTTCCTGTGGGTACGATTTGCCGTCAAAGGACTTTCTCCGGGCCGTATAGCTCTGCCGGGGCGGTGAATGCGGCGGCAGGGACGGCGTGATCGAGTGCGAGCGGAAGGCGAGAGACTCACGGTCGCAACGAGCACGCGCGAGTCGGTTCGTTAGCAGAGAGGCCAGCAGTCGACCAGGCAAGCACGCTCGTGTCTAGCCAAGCGAACCAAGCGAGCGTAAGGCGAGAGCGGGCAAGGCCAAGTTGGGGCTTCCCCCACTGGCTGCAGCCGCCGCGCTCTCGAGTCCGCCCGCAACCCCGAAGGCGGGCGAGGCCACGGTGAGGCCAGCCCAGCACAAAGTAAGTCCGTCCGTTCACGCCGCGTCCGCCTCTCGTCTCGTCTCGCGGACCTTGGACGACAGACTCGTCGTCGGGAGCTTTTTGTGTCTGCTGCAGTCCGTGAACGGGCACTGCTGCTATGTCTGCCTGGTGCACCTGAACCCGTGTCGCCTGTGCGCCTTGCTGCGCACTCAACTTTGCCTCGCTCGTCTGAAGTGCCCGATACCTGCGCGCACGTTCTCAAGACGTCCGCGATGCGATGTGGCAGTGCGCGGACGACGAGGCGAATGTGCGGGCATCGCTCCGACGTTGCAGGCGTTCGGAGATGATCGAAGGACGCGGCGGCAGGGGGAACCCGCGCTCGATTTCATATTGTCAAAATGTCTTCGACGGCCGGGCACTCTCTCCTCCTCTTGGCCTGCACTCTCGCTGCCGCTGTCGCTCGCCGCGCCTGCGTGCTACCGTCCACCGCGATGAGCGTACCCGCAAAGCCTGCAGAGCCGCCAAGCTCGTGCGCCACCTCGAGCTGCGAAGGCTGCTGCAATGCCGCCGCCCCGCCGCCCGCACCGCACAAGCCCGTCACCGTGGTCGGTGGGTGTGCCCTGCCCAGTCTACGCAGAGCCTAGGCTGACGCTTCCAGCCCGCAGAACTATTCCGCGCGCTCAGCTGGCCCGACCGCCTCCTCGCTCCCCTCGTCCTCGCGGCCATGATCCTCGGCGTCGGCCTGGGCAATGCCGTTCCCGAAGCTACACTGCAGCGCATATTCGACCCGAGCACCGACGGCTCGCCGTCCTGGGAAGGCGTCTCGATCCGTGCGTACTTCAAACCGTCGACTCGCTCGACTCGCTCTCCCCTGCTCACGCCTTCCAACCGCCGCCCCAGCGCTCCTCATCGGCCTCCTCGTCATGATTTGGCCCGCCATGTCCAAAGTCCAGTGGGAAACGCTGCCGGCGCTGTTCCGCACCAAGCGCATCTACGTGCACCTCGCGCTCTCGTTCGTTCTCAACTGGGTCGTCGCGCCCTTCATCATGGCCGCGTGCGCGTGGATCGCGCTGCCGGAGCAGAGCATGGATCGCGAGCGGAGGGGCGTGCTGCTCGTCGGCGTTGGTGCGTCTCGCAGGATGCCCTAGCGATCCCGGCGGAGCTGACCTCGTGCTCTTCGGGTCCCGCAGCCCGGTGCATTGCCATGGTCATGTGCGTGTGCTTTGCTTTCGACATCGTAGTGTATGCTGACCCGCAGTCACAGTATCTGGACGGGCATTGCGCAAGGTGACCTCGATTACTGGTCCGTCGCGGTCGGATCCCTTCCTGCGTTATCCTGCAGCTCATCACGCCTCGCCCCTGCAGCGCCATCCTCGTCGTCCTCAACTCGATCCTCCAAATGGTCCTGTTCTCGCCATACGCGATCCTGTTCTGTGACATTCTCGGCGTGCACGCCGGGTCTGACCTGGGTCCGCTCGAACTGGCATACGACAAGGTGGCCAAGTCGGTCGGGATCGTGCGTTCCGCTCTACACGCACACCTCGTCGCTCGAGCTCATCTCCCTCGCACATCCGCAGTATCTCGGCATCCCCCTGGCGGCCGGCGCGCTCACCCGCATCGCTGTCAAGCTCTCGCTCTCTCCGCGGCGCCAGCAGCAGTTCTTCTCGTCCTTTGGGCTGCTCGGCATGCTCGGACTGCTGTACGTCATCATCGTGCTCTTCATGAACCAGGGCCGCGCCATCATCGACAACATCGGCACCGTCTTCCGCATCTGCGTTCCGTACGTCCCTCCTCCTCCTCCCGTGGCTGTCGTGTTTCCCCACTCATGGTCACGCCGCAACAGACTCGTCATGTACTTCACGCTCGTCTGGACCGCCTCGTTCCTCTCGTTCTGGCGCTTTGCGCGCTCGCGCCGCTGGGGCCACCTCGCCGGCGGGTACGACAAGGCCGTCACGCAGGCGTTCACCGCGGGGTCCAACAACGTGCGTCTCTCCTGTGTGCTCCTGACTCGAGGGAAAAGGCAAGCTGATTGCGCGCGCCTGGACGAGCAGTTTGAACTCGCCATCGCCGTCGCGGTCGCTTCGTTCGGCAACGACGCGCCCGAAGTCCTCGCCGCCACGTGCGCCGCGTCTCCCTCTCGTGCTGTCGTGCTCGTGCTCATGCTGACTCTTGCATGGTGGTGCGGCGCGCAGGCTCGGCCCGCTGATCGAGGTGCCCGTCCTCCTCGCGCTGTCGTACGTCGCGCTGTACTTGCGCGACAAGATGCGCTGGACCCCGCTCGACGAGTCGCACTCTGCGGAGAGCGCTTCCGAGCCGGAGAAGGCCGGGGACAAGGCACCGCCGATGCGGGACGAGGAGGAGATGGTCTGAGAACGCACGTCGTCGCAAGTCTTGCCCGCGATCAAAGCCACCGTTGTCCATCAAATTTGTTGTTGCAATACCTACACCGGCATGTTCCACCACGCGGAGAAGACCTTTTACGGGCGGGATGGGATCAATCGTGACCGAGAATGGCTGGATTGGTGCCTCAGGAATCGTTCGAAGACGTTCCTTCGAGCTGCTATCGGCTGAGTAAGTGGCGCGGACAAAGCATGCGAGCGCGGCTGACGAGGAATATTAATTGTTGCGCGGGTGCCGGGCTCGTTCGCCGCGCCCAAGTCGCTTCCCTCCCTTGCACCTCTGCTCTGCTCTGTCACTCTTGCAAGCTGATCGGCTTACTCGCAACCACGTCTGCCTTCCGTGCATCTGCCCACCGTCTCATTGCCGCAGCCGTACCTTTAGCCGCCTTCTCCCGCCCCTTCTCCTCGAACAGTGCGTTGTCCCCATCCGCACGCCTCGCTGCTTCCGCAGAGACAGGGACAGCACCATCTGTCCTGCACATGGTCGTGCACACTGCGGCAGACCGTGCCACCGCTCCCCTCGCGACAGTCGCTGACTCCACCCGCTCGCTCTTCCTCCTCGCGCCGCACCCGGTGCCGCCCTTGCAGCTCGCACAATGGCGCCGGTCGAGCTCAACGGCGGCGCAGCTGCCGAGAAGCCCTCGCGCCACAACAAGGTCGTCGTCATCGGCTCGGGTCCCGCAGGCGTGCGTTGCATCCCCCGGTCCAGCAACTCGCGTGCAAGCCGAGGCTGACTTTGTTCTGCGTAATCCGCTACGATCTTGCCCATTCAGCACACTGGTGCGTTTGATAGAGTCCCAGCTGTGCGCCGAAGACATCCGCTGACCTCGCCGCCCACTCCCAGCCTGCATCTACCTTGCCCGTGCCAACCTCAACCCGGTCATGTTCGAGGGCATGCTCGCCAACGGCTTTGCTGCGGGCGGTCAGCTCACCACGACCACCGATGTTGAGAACTTGTGCGTCACTTGTACTGAAGTCAGATCTTGAAGACGCGACAAACTGACTGGGCCACTCGCGCACAGCCCGGGCTTCCCGGAGGGCATCCGCGGACCCGAGATGATGGACCTCTTCCGCGCCCAGTCGGTGCGCTTCGGCACGACGATCCACACCGAGACCATCTCCAAGGTCGACCTGTCGTCGCGCCCGTTCAAGTACTGGCGCGAGGGCGCCGAGCAGGACGAGCCCGAGACGGCCGACACGCTCATTCTCGCGACGGGCGCGTCGGCGCGCCGGATGCACCTCCCTGGCGAGGAGACGTACTGGCAGTCGGGCATCTCGGCGTGCGCAGTGTGCGACGGCGCCGTGCCCATCTTCCGCAAAAAGCCGCTCGCCGTCGTCGGCGGCGGCGACTCGGCGTGCGAGGAGGCCATCTACCTCACCAAGTACGCGTCGCACGTCTACATGCTCGTGCGCCGGGACGCGCTCCGCGCGAGCAAGGTCATGGCCAAGCGCGCGACGAGCCACCCCAAGATCACGGTCTTGTGGAACACGGTCCCCGTCGAGGCCAAGGGCGACGGCGAGGTCCTCACGCACCTCCGCCTCCGCGACACGCAGTCGCAGGAGGAGCGCGACCTCGAGGCCAACGGCCTCTTCTACGCGATCGGCCACGTCCCCGCGACCGAGATTGTCAAGGGCCAGCTCGAGCTCGACAACGCGGGCTACGTCGTCGTCAAGCCCGGCACGACCGACACGAGCGTCAAGGGCGTGTTTGCGGCCGGCGACGTCCAGGACCCGCAGTGGCGGCAAGCGATCACGAGCGCCGGAAGCGGCTGCATCGCGGCGCTCTCTGCCGAGCGACTCCTCGCCGAGGAGGAGATCCCCGAGTAGTCGCTCGCTCGGTCGGTCCGATACACGCATTGTCGGCTTGGCGCCGTTCTAGAAGGTACAGTGTAGTGCACATCTCGTTGATTTCAGGTCTTTGGTGCGGTGGGGCCGCCCCGCTGCTTCGGACTGCGTGTCTCGTCGCTCATCCCTGCTGCCTCGTCTCTCGCTTCCCGGCTCCCGTCAAATCTTGTCTTCGCGTCTCTTTCGCATTCGACAGAGGTGAATACAACACGCCGCCTTGTTTCGCGAGCCTCTTTCCCGTCTGCCAAGCTTGACCGCGCTCGCGACGGTTGCCCTCGGTTTCTTCAGCGTCTTTTGGCTTTCTGCTCTGATGAGGAGGGCAGGAACGACGTATGAGGGTTCGACTGCTCGGGCCCGACCCCCGTGGGCCTACGGGAAGTCGCGAGAGAGAAGGCGACGAAGGGTCGACTCGAACTGACAAAAGACGATGGAGTTCGTCAGACTTTCTTCCCTCTCCTGCCACACTTCGGCGATTCTTCCATGCTCGACTTGACGGTTCGCTCGAGCGGGCGAGTGGTGACGAGAGCGAGAGCGGGTCCGAGGTGATCCGTTCCGCGTTCCCGCAAGCTCGCCTCCCAGCTCTTCCATACTTGTCTGCGCGACGATCAGCGGTAGACAGCACGTTATACGCCGCTGTCAAAAGAGAAGGAAGCGACCATCCGAGACACGGATAAGACTGCACCGCCTCGCTGAAGATGCGGAGGCGAGAGGGGCTCGGTGCGCTCGTGCTGGCCTCACTCCGCCGCGCTGGCGCGGAAAGCGGGTGCTGGGACTCCCTCCGAGGGGCAGGGTGTCCCTGCGCGTGGCCCGGCAGCGCTCGTTCGGGTCCGGGCTGGGCGGAGGCTGCCCGACGAGAGCGAGCGCGAGGCTGCCGTGTGCCTCGCTTCGCCTGCTCGTGCTCCGCTCGTCCCGCGCTTGCTGCTGCGCCCGCGTAGCTGGTCAGAGCTGCTCTCTCGCGCCTGCCTTCCTTGGCTCGGGCTCTTTCCCCCTGCCCGCGTCCCCCGGCTGCTGCGTGCTCGTCGCTCCCTCTTGCGCCGGAGGCAGGACCCAGTGTCGGTGCCCCCGTCCACGCGCACCGTTGCCTTGGCCCAGCTGACACTCGCACGAGCACCCGCAGAGAGCCGGCCCGTCCCTCGCCAGTCCAACAGAGACCCGTCGTGCACACCCGCGCCCGCTCCCTCCCTCTCTCTCGCTCGCGAAACCCGCGCAACCCAGTCTCGTCTCAGCCTGCCTCTGCCTCGAGGTCGCGCGTCCGCTCCGCCGGCGCCGCCCCCGTCGATGCAAGGAGGCGACTCGCCGTCGGGCTCAGGCAAGCGCCGTGCGCCGTCCCGCCAGCCCCACTCGTGCCCGCAGGTGAGCGAGCTGGTCCTCCTCCTCGGGCATCTTTCTGGGCAGAAACCCGAGCGCACGGGCCCAGTGCGAGGGTAGGCAGGGGCTGGGCGCGCTCGTGCAGAGCCTTCGCGCGCGAAGGACGCGCCTCTAGGACCAGCGGAACCTCCTGGACAGGACCAGGTGGTCATCGCCGCGGCGGTACAGCGAGCTCTCGGCGCCGTGTCGTGCGCGGCCGTCTCAACCAGGATTCTGCCTGGGAGCGCATGCCGCGCGGAGGCGTTTTGCCCTGAAGACCGTGCGCGGGTGCCTCGCAGAACGAGTGGACAGGTGGGAGGCTGTTGGAGGCAGCGGCGCATGCTGCTGCGCGGAGGAGGCGGAGCGCGGCGATCAGCCCAAGAGCAGCTCCGATCAAGCGAAATGGTCCCTACTGACTCCGTTGCTCGAAACAGTGCGGCGTCGTCTTCTCTCGCGCCGAATTCGCCCGCCGCCATTATCTCGCCAAACGTGCGTCTGCGCCTCTCCTCTTTCCAGCACGAAGACTCACGCGCGGCTCCACAGATGCTCCGAAACCGCTCGCCTGCTCCGAATGCGAGGCGACATTCAGCCGCCGCGACCTCCTGCAGCGGCACGTCAAGCTCTTCCACCCCGACTGCGACGTCCCCGTCCCCGATGCCGCGCCCGAACCCGACATCCCTGCGCCTATACCCGTCCCGTCGCGGTCCGAGAGCGCGATCAGCTACACGTCGTCGACGGGCGACGGCGCCGCGTCGACCTCGTCGGGCATGCTCCTCGGGGACCTGATCAGCGCGTCGCCCGAGCCCATGCAGGCGCCGACGCTGCCAGACGACATGCGGCTGCCGACTCCGCCGCCGGCGTCCATGCTCGGTCAGCAGGCGTCGACGTCGTCGTCGCAGCGGACCGTGACCTATCCGCCGCCGAGCTTCCCGCTGCAAAACCCGCCCACTTACCAGGCGTACCCTCTCCCCTCTCTCCCGCCTTCTTCCATCCCGACGACACCCTACACGATGCGCGGCCTGTCGACCTCGACGCACTCGTCCTTCTCGAGCGCGGGCGGAAGCCTCGGCGGCGGCGGCAGCGGCCCGTCCGTCCCGGGCCCTTATCGCGCCTACACCGCTCCGGCGGGGTACGACCCGCTCCTGCACCTGCAGCAGGCGCAGGGCCAGCAGCAGCCGGCGCGGCTGTACTCGCACGCGGCGGTGCAGACGGACCTGCGCGCGCACCAGGTCCCCGCCGTCGGCGTCGGGGCGTACCCGCACGCGCACCCGCACCCGCACCCGCAGCGGTACTCGCCGTACCACTTTCCGCTGCATGCGCACGCGATGCCGCACGCGGCGCAGCAGCTGTTCCACCCGCAGGCGAGTGCGGCGGCGGGACAGCAGCAGCCCCAGCAGCAGGCGGGTCCAGCGGAGACGTCGCAGAGCCCGTATTCGCCTGGCGTGGACGCGCTGTCGCTCCTGCTGCAGCACGTCAATCCGGATGGGAGCACCAGCAGCAGCGGCGGCGGGGCAGAGCCGAGCACGGCGCCCGCAGCAGCAGGGATAGGCGTCGGCTCGCCGAACGCGGCCCCGGTCTCGGGGTCGACTTCGAGCGCGACGGCCTCGCCCGCGCCTGCTGCAGTCTCGTCGACGCATGGCGCGGGCTCGCCCATCCAGCGGAACAGTGGAGCTGGAGCCGCGGCGGCGGCGGCGGCGGGGCTCGACCTCGCGACGCTGCAGGCGTTTGGGTGGATGCAGCCCGCGGACGCGCATCACCACCTCGGCGCGGGAGGCGTGGCGACGGCCGTGCCGACCGCTGTTGGGGGAAGCGTGGTGGCGGCCTCGCTCGAGTCGCCATCACCGCGCCCCTGGGGCTGAAGCCCACCCATCCATCTCGATACCCTATCTCTCTCTCTCACTCTCTCTCGCAGACATAGACGCCCTTTTCGAACTTTTCTCCCGCTCGCTCGCCCAGTGGCACAGACACTCTACTTCGCCCGCCTTTCCTTTGTTCCTCCTCCCGGGTCCCGGTTCCTCTCCTTGTCCTTTCTACGGTTCTTTTGCCTCTGCCTCGATACACTCCCTGCCATACGCCCTGCAATGCGTGGAAACACGGCTATAGACACTTGCACCCTTTGTGGTCCGTGGACGAGAACGGACTTTGCTGGTGCGGCGGCGTCATCGTCGCGGCGCCTTCACCGCCTCGTTCGCTCTTTCCGCCTCCTCTGCTCGCACGTTCAGTCCCTGTACCAGCCGGACTGCTCAGCTGTACGTCTCTATGCTCGATTAGCGTTTGCGACTTTCCAGCTCCGTCCCGGCCCCGCTGCTCTCGCTCGACTCCTCGACTGCTCGTCGGCGGGTGGCGCAGCGCACGACGTTCCGAGCGCCGTACAGGGGCTGGTTCGCACTCGTCCGAGGGGTCTGCTGCCCTCGGGATCTGTGCAGGCCTATCGGGCTCGGGCAGGGCAGGAGCGCTCGCTCGAACACCCATAGCGGCGACCTCGGTTCGGCAGACCTTGGGCGACTCACCCATGCACGGCGACAAGCAGCACGAGCGAGCACATACTGCACACGTATTGACACAGTCCTCGCGCTTCCGCAGCGAAACTCCACCCACGCCATGGCTCGAACCAGCGACAGTGCGCCTCTCTCTTCCTCGCATTCACGTGGTAGTCTGGGTGCTGACCTTGGCGAGCATGATGCAGTCCTCCTCATCCTCGTCGCTATCCTCTTCCCGCCAGCCGCGGCAGGCATCCTGGTGCGTTGATTTGGGCGGTCTTGCCTTGGTCGTCGCTCCGCCAGCCTCGGCCTGTGCCGCATCCTCGTCGAGGAGGCGTGTGGTCATTCCTCGAGCACGCCTACGCGGACGAAAAGGAGACCGAGGAGCAGTACTAGGGAAACGGATCACGAGCTGACGCCGGCACCCACTCGCGCGCCCCGCAGTCCGGCGTTTGCGCGATCGACTTCTGGATCAACCTCCTCCTGACGCTCCTCGGCTACATCCCGGGCCACATACACGCCTTCTGGCTCATCTACCGCCGCATGAAGGCCGACGAGATGTATGGCGAGGGCAACTGGGTGTACACGGGCAACGCCGAGTATGGTGAGCCGCTCTCGCTTTCTCCTCCTTCCCGGGCTGCTCGGCGTGCGAATCAGGAGCCTACCTTCCTCGGCATCTCGAAGGACGACAGATCATGCGTCCACGGAGGCCTACCACATCGGCTCCAGCGCGGGAAATTGACTCCGCTCCTCCCACATGTGCAGCCCCGCTCGACCCGCAGTACGCCCCGCACCCGCACGCACACCCGCACCCGCACGCGGTGCACGGGTACCAGGCTGTGCCGCAGCAGCAGACGCGCTACGGGACGGCGTGAGGAGGATGACGAGGTGCATTCTGTCTCGCTTCGTTGGCTGCGTCGTCTTCAAGCTCGACTCATGCTCTGGCACGAGCAGATCTACCTGCATCCGGAGGCGCCGGCGAGGATGAGGCGCGTGTTGACGAGACGGAGGACGACGATACCACCTTGGTTTCCCTTTACAGATGTGTAGCCCTTCTCTCCGTTTCCTGTTCCCGTACTTGTGCAGCTGAATGCGCGACTCGGCAGAGAGTGAGGCAAGCTCCCGCTCTCTCTCTCCTCTGGCTTTCCTCACTCGTTTGCCCAACGTCTCTCGGCGCCTTCCCTCCTTCTCTTCCGAGTTTGCGCTCCCCTCGCTCTGTGTTCTCTCCGACTGAGCCCCAATTGTCTGCTATGCTCGCAACGCTGCCCCCTCTCGCAGCCACGCAGCTCCGTTTCGCTCTCGTGCGCTCCCTCGCTTCGCTTCTCGCGCTCGCCTGCCTCGCTCTCTCCCACCTCTGACATCCGCGCGTGCAGGCCCTCGTCCTGCTCGAGCACAAGCCCGCGTCACTCATCGTCTCCGGTGCGTCCTCGTGCCGTCCCCACCGTCCAGTCGCGGCGGGCGAGTCGAGACTGATGAGATCCGCAGTCGCGCAGAATGGCTCGCCCAGCTGCGGGACAAGCTGCTAGGGGTGCAAAAGCGCACAGCAGAGCCGCACGAGCTGCATGGGCGGGACCCGGATGACGAGCGAGTGCGCCACCAACCGACGCAAAAAGTCGCAGCACAAGGTGCGTTTTACTCGCTCGAACAGCTTCTCCGGCCGCGCAGACTGCTTCTGCAGCCTCACGACTGCGTACTTGATCGTGCGCTGACTCGCAGATAATTTCCCATCACAGATTTCTGGGCATTCGACGACGACGACGAGCAGCAGGTTCTTGCGGCCGCTTCGACCCGTGAGCTTGCTCCCGGCATCCTCTCTAGCAGCGACAACACTCCTTTCTTCTATCATGGCTCGCCCTGCGCAGTCTCGCCCGACCTCGCCTCCGCCCTCGCCCCGCTCCTCTCCCCGCTCTTCCGCGCACCGACTCAGGCTCACCTAGGCCACTCATCGTCACACGTGTCCGCTCCAGCGCCCGCCGCCCTCTTGCGCCAAGCAGTCGAGCACCTCGACCGCGCCGCGACCGAGCAACTTGCGGTCGGACCGTGCACAGCGGCCGGTGAGACGCTGCTTGCGGTTGAGCGGATGCTGAGCTGGCTCGTCGAACGGGTTGAGGAGCTGCCGAGCGCGAATCGCGCGCAAGAGGCTCTTTTGGGGGCATGGGTCGGTGCGGAGGCAGCAGGTCGAGCGATGGAACAGGTGGAACTGGCGGTGAGTGCTGCGCGGCACGGTCGCCGACTTGTTCGCGGCTCGTGAAGGGTATCTGACATGCACATTCACTGCTGCAGCTCGTACAGCTCGCCGAAGATCTGGTCACCGCGCCCGTAGTCGACAACCCCGTCGCGACCGCCTGCCTCGCCGCCATCTTCATCCGCATCTCGTCGCTCCCGTCCGCCGCACCGCTCGACACGATCCTGCCCGCACTAGTCGAAGCTCTCTGTGTCACACTCGAAGAGATACTGGCGGGCGCCGATTCGCCGAGTCTCGCGTCGGAGCAGTCGACGAGGCTCTCACGTCGACTCTACGCGCTCCTCTCGCTGTCGCACCTCGTCCTCTCTTACTCCCGCACCGCTCTGCCGCCTCTCCAGGGACAATCTCTCACGTCAAATCCTCTGGCCACAGGACCGCACTCGCTTCTCGCGACTGTGCACGCGCGCCTGACCCGCCTCATCGGGTCGTACGGCGTCGACACGCATTTGGCGACACTCGCTCTCTCGGCGCCGCAACTCTCGAGCACCGGCGGTGCAGAATCGGGTTTAGGGAGTGAGATGGGTGCGAGGACGGTCGAGGAGGGGGTGCTGGGACTGTGGGAGCGCGTCGGCGCGTTGCTCGATGCGGCGCGGTAAGGAGAGACGGGCGGGGCGGTGAGGGGCCAGCGTAGAGTAGGAGCCGGCATGTACTTCAGGCCCAGCAAGACGCACGTGCGCCTGAACGGCGGCAATGTGCCGTGTTGCGAGTTGCGCGGAAGGGGCGGCCGGGTACGCGGAAGCATTGGCCGAGTTGGCGAGGTCAACGTTGGACTTTCCTGTCGCGCGGCTCTGGCCCGGAAGTGCGACTGGTTCTTTCATCCTCGTGTGTGTGCACAAAGGCCCGGCGAGCCCCGGGGTGAGTTGTTCTCGAGACTTGTGCGCGGCCCCACTTGGCCTCCTTCTCTCGCTCCGTCTTCTCTCGTCGTCTCGCGCCTCGTCGCACTCGGGGCAGACCGTGCACGCACGAGCCATGCCTCCCCGTCGCTCTACGCGCTCGACTGCCGGCTCCAAGCCCGCTCCCTGTGCGACCGTCGCGTCGTCGTCGTCGTCGCGCACGCTCGACCTCACGCGCTCGTCGGCGTCGCCCGAGCCGCACAAGGCCGCCGCCGAGCGAGAGCGGCTCAACGCAGACGAGAAACCCGCGCGGGCACTGCAGGACGAGGAGAACGACCTCGCGAGGGACGCAGACGACGGCGACGGGGACGTCGAGGTCGTCGACTTGGCCAGCAGCGACGCCGTGCGTTCTTTGGATCCGCTGGGCTCTTGACGCGGCTCTTGCAGAGGCTCGGCGGTCTTTCGGGCGGGACGACGAGCGCAGCGGACGAGGTGGAGCGCGGACGGAATAACCACGACGGTGGAGGAGCGCGCCGAGCAGCTCGGAGTGGGTTTACTCAGCGTCTGTAGCGCGTCTGCTGGGACCCAAGACGCGCGCAGCAGACCTCAGGGGCTCTTCTGCGCCGTTTCGCCGTCCATTCGCATGGATCTTCTTCGTTCGCATGCACGAAACTGACCTCCTTTGATCCTCCGCCTTTATAGGGCCCTTCCACTTTTGCTGCGGCATCCAGCAGCCGCGCCGCCCCCGCCGCACGCCGTACCTCGACCCGCAAGCGCCGCCTCTCGTCCGCTTCTCTCGCCCCTCCCGCCGCCGCCCCGGATCCGCCCGCAGAGTACGCCGACCCGGACGACCCGAAAAAGCTCCTCGAGGATTACAGGGTCCTGCTGCGCGGCGAGGGTGGCAAATGCGGAAAGTGCGGCGAGGCGGTCGACGGAAAGAGGGGCGACACGGTGCGTTCCGCGTCTCTCCTACGCGGCGCGCACTCGCGTAGCTGCAAGCGCAGAGCGCGTGCCTACATGTTCTCGCTTCCGTCTCTTCTCGCTTCCGTCTCTTCTCTCGACGTGCCGTGACTGGTGCACTGACACGCTTCTCTCCCTGCTCGTGCCTGCCGCAGCTCCCTCTCACCTCCTCCACCCCGCTAGCCTCGTTCCTCGCCCTCTCGACAGCGGCGTGCTCCAGCTCGAAGTGTGGTGCACATCTGTGCAAGGGGTGTTGGGAGCCGCTCAACGCCGATGAGGGGAGGAAGGAGGGCGAGTGCTGTGCGGCCGGGAAAGCCATTGTGCTGTTCGAGGTGCGTCGCTACGGTTTGTCACGCGTGCTAGCCTATCAAGCAGTGGCGCTGGAGGCTTGGTTGAGCTTTCGAACGCTGCTTGTGGCCACGTTGCGCTTAAGCGCGTGCTGACGTTCGCGCATTCCCGTCTCTCCCGCCGCTCGCTCCGCAGATTCTCGCCTCGCTTGACACCCTCTACCTCACCGAGCACCTTCAGCGCCCCTCTTCCTCGACCACCTCCGGCCCCGCCGCAAAGAAGCGCCGCACGACCAAGCCGCCAACGGGCACGGGCGCCGGGACAGGCTACGGCTCGGGCGCAGGCGCCGTCGCGTACGGCTACGGCGGCTACGGCGGCTATGGCGCCGTGACGAACGGGACGGGCTACGCGCTCGACGACGGCCTCGACGACGACGGCGGCGAGGGCGGACTCGGCTACGCGCTCGACGATGCCGAGGACAAGTTCTGGGCGGCGAGGGGCGACGTGGGGATGGATGATCCCGCGGTCCAGCAGCAGCTGGATGAAGAGCTGGAGAGAGTCAGGAAGGAGTGGGAGGAGAAGAACAAGGTGCGTCGCCGCCGCAGCTTCTCGCTCTCAGTCGCCCTGCCCTGCTGCACTTGGCCGAAGACGCTCATTTGGCCAAATGCACGTGCACGCAGGAGAAGCTCGCGGCGAGAAAGGCCGCCGCCGACGCCGCCTCGGCGTCGACCTCGCGCGCCGACTCGCTCGACTTGCAGTACACCCGCGCGCTCTCGCTCCTCTCGTCGGCACTCCCCGCGCCGGACGCGCCCACCGCGCAGCTGTACGACTTTCTCCCCTCGCCCGCGCTCACGCCCCTGCTGCAGCTGAGCACGCTCCCGGACGTGCTCGCGCTCCTCCTCCGCAACGACTCGGTGCCCGAGTGGCAGCGCCGCAGCGCTGTCTACTTTGCCATGCTCGACGTCATGCAGGCGCTCGGCGCGGGCGAGGGGACGCTCGGCGTCCTGTTTGGCGAGAGGAGGGCCAAGCGGTGGAGCGAGGGCGTGGGCAAGTGGGTCGACGGGACGGGCGACGTCAGGTGGGAGAGAAAAGTCGTGCGGGAGGACGACGAGGACGTCAAGGGCAAGAGTAAGGGGAAGGCCAAGGGCAAGGGGAGGGCGACGGCCGCGAGCAGGAAACGCAAGGCCGACGAGCAGGAGCACGAGGAAAAGGGCGAGCCCGTCACAGCCGCTTCGTGCGTTCCCTTCAAGAGCTGTTTATGCCAGCAAATTAAGTAACGTTTTGCACTCACAGGCTCTACTCGCTCCTGAAGAAGCTCACGGTCCAAGCCGAAGCGTTCCGCCGCGCCGCGACGTCGGGCACGTTCGAAGACGCCGACGTCGCGCTCGTCGGCATCTGCGGCGACTTTGCGACCGCGGGCGAGCGATTCCGCGCGCTCGAGGGCGTGTGGGCCGAGCGCTGTGGCGGCGGCAGTGGCGGGCGCGACGGTGTTGCCGAGCGGAACGGGACAGAGGGGAAGAACGGCAAGGGCAAAAGCAAAGGCAAGGGGAAGGGCAAGGCTCACGAGTGGAGCGAGCAAGACTGGATCAGGGCCTGCGGCGAGCTCGCGTACCAGACGGCCGAGATCGGTGTCGACGGCGGCGGGAGCGACGGCGGCAAGACGTTCCTCTCACAGTGCGTTTGGTCTCCCTCGACGAACCTTGCACACCCGACACCTTGCGCGTGCTCACGTTGGTCGTGCGCAGCCACTACCACCGCGAGATCGCCTCGACGGCGTCGTCCCGCCGCCCGCACAATAGCTTCGTCCACCTCGCGAAGGAGCTCGCAGTCCTCTCGACGAGCCTCCCGCCCGGCATCTGGGTGCGCGTCGACGAGGCGCGCATCGATGTCATCAAGTACGCATGATTGCCTATCTTCCAGGGGCACGGCGGAAGAGACTGACTCGTCGGCGGCGAGCAGGTGCCTCATCGCCGGTCCCGAAGGCTCGCCTTACGCTCATGGGCTCTTCGAGTTCGACATATTCCTTCCGCTCCGTGCGCCATTGCTCGGCTTCTGGATGGGCAATCGGGAGTGCTGAACGAAGTGGTTCCTCGTCGTGCAGAATACCCGCAGGTCAGCCCGCTGTGCTGGCTCAAGACGACGGGCGGAAACCAGTGCCGCTTCAACCCGAACCTGGTGCGCTACCACGCTCGTCCGTCTCTTCGTGCGGTGGTTCTGCGGGAACTGATGCTCAGTGATTCATTGGGGTCGCACAGTATGCTGAAGGCAAGGTCTGCTTGTGCGTTGTCTCCTCTCCCTTTCTCGACAGCTTACCGCTCTGCGTGCTGATTTCTCGCATATGCGCTGCAGGAGTCTTCTCGGTACTTGGAGCGGCTCGCCGGTACGTGCACAATTATTCTGCAGCGTCGGTTGTTCGCATGTTCACACGTCTCCTTTGCCGGTGATGCGCAGGAGGAGATGTGGCAGCCAGGAAAGAGCACGATATTGCAGGTGTTGCTGAGCATCTGCTCGATGATTCTCGGGTGCGTCTCTCCCCCTCGTTTCGCTCGTTCAGTCCAGTCCTCATGCTCGCCCTCGCTTACCGCAGGACCAACTACCCCTTCTACAATGGTCCGCTTCGTCCCTTTCGTATCGAGCGCACAGTTCTCACCTCGAGCGATCTGCAGAGCCTGGCTTTGGTGCGCCACGCGACGACGACCGCAATAAGAGTACGCCCTCGCTTCCTCGTATGCGAGACCGCACCTGACGATGCCCCCTACTTACAGCGTACAACAAGAACTGCTCGCTCGCTACGACTCGCTGGGCCATGCTCGACTGGATCCAGGGCGACAAGTTCAAGGATTCGATCTGGGCGGTGCGTCCGCCCTTTTTGTCTTGTTCCCCTCCATCTTGCTGACGCCACGACGCATTCCAGGATGTCATCGCCTCGCACTTCCTCCTCCGTCGCGACAACGTCCTGTCGACGATCTCGGGCTGGGCGGCGCAAGACGCACGCATGTCGAGCTGGACGCCCTCGCTCAACGCGACGGCCGGCACTGCCTCGCTCGAGCCGTACCGCTACGGCGCGTACAAGTACGTTCCGCCTGTCGCGAACGGTGACGCGGCGAAGAAGGGTAAGGGCAAGGGGAAGGGAAAGGCGGCGCAGGGGGCGCAGGGGGCGCAGGAGGAAAAGCCTGCCGTGCCTGTTGGCCCGCCGCCGAGGGACCTGGTCAAGGAGGTCGAGGAGGCACTCGACAAGCTTGCGAGTTGGCGCGAGGAGGGGTGGCTTGCAAAGCTTGCAGCTGCGACGTAAGGCGTGAGGCGTGCACCGCGGAGGGGAGCGCGGCGTCGCGCATTGCATTCCAGTCCCGTGCCTTTGACACCTCGGCAGTCTCTTCGTCAATCACAAAAATACAGAGCATGAGAGGGTCTAGTCTATGCTGCCGACGAGCTCAACGTCGTTTGCTTCCGCACGGCCTCCTCGACAATGCGGACCATACCAAGCAGCTCGTCCTCGCGGAAGCGTCGAGGGTTGACCAGCTGCAGCACGACGGGTGCATTCTTGTGCGCTTCAGGCGAGTCTGAAGTGCGAAAGAGTCAGTTCAGAACAAACAAGCAGGCTGAGCCAGGTAATCTCACATGCGCTCCATTGCTCCTGGTCGTACGGCGAAAATGCTGCACCGGGCAAAGGCTCCAGGCCATCCTTGACCGGGTCGATCTCGCCGAGAGGAAGCGTGCACGCCGGGAGGTCTAGCAGCGACCACAGCATTGTCCAGGTGATCGGTCTGAGGATGACAGGATGACTCGTGGTCAGCATGAGCTCCTCGGGTGCATTGAGAACGAGAAAAGGTACTCGGCGTCGTGCGGACGGCCCAAGTGCATCTTCGCGAGGTGCGCAAACACGGGGCAGAGGATCACGTCGAATGGTTTGCCCGATCCCGCCGCGGTAATGCCGTCAAGTCTGTGGCCCGAACGCTGCCAGAGCTCGAGGAAATCTTGCCTGAATGCATCGCGCTGAGTTTGCAGAGAATTGAGCTCGTAAACGGTTGAACCGGGAGTCGAGGTGAAAGGAAAGGCTTCGGGGACGATGGGCTGTGAAAGGTCCGGAGGAGTCAGCAGAGATTCAGGCAGGCGACTAGATTACAGCATACCTCGCCTGTCGGTTTGAGGAAAGCTCTGAGGTCGGCACCGCCGTCAGCGCCGGCGAGTCTGCTGAAGAGCGCACTTGCTGCCTGGTGGTCGATCGCCTCAAGCTCGGTGACTGTACAAGTGCGTCAGCTGTGCTCGCTGTAGAATTCGGCCTGGCGCGCGCACCGGTATGCCCGGCTGCACGCAAAGCGGAGACTGTCTCGCGCAGCGCGCGGCGGATGGGTGGATGCGAATGAGCGAGCCCATTATCGAGCGAAAACGCAACGTGAAGCGTGCGCGACCCAGTCGCAGTGATCCAAGGCTGGCAAGCTCGAGAGCATGTCAGGCGTGGTTGACAAAAGCAGCGGAACGCCACGCACGCGCTCGACGACCTTCGGGTCGAACAGCGAAGGCTCCGCATCGATGACGGCGCGCATCACAACGTCAAGGGAATCTACGGAGCGGGCGAGCGGACCGATCGTCGACTCGATGCCCTCGAAGCCCTTGAGCACGTTGGATACGCGAGCATAGGGAAGGCGGCGTGTCGTAGGTCGCAAGCCGTACAGGCCGTTTGCGAGCGCGGGCACACGCACAGAACCGCCTGCACAGGCCTCGCGTCAGCCTGTAGTCGTGCAGCTGAGCGAGGACGCAGCGTACCGAAGTCGGTGCCGAAACCGACGATGCTGCCCTTCATGGCGAGTAAGGCGCCCTCGCCGCCGCTCGATCCACCGCTACCCAACGAGCGATTGCGGGGATTGAGAGTCCGTCCAAAGATGTTGTTGTTGGTCTCGGCAGACTGCGGAAGATCAGGTCAGGCTCAAAAGGAGGCGTCGGGTTTGGGCAGACCGTACCATCATTGTTTGCGGAACGTTGGTCTTGCAGAAAATGACGGCACCGAGCTTCTGCAGCAGGTCCACAAGCACGCTGTTGCGCTCTGCAGGCTTATGACACAGCGACGCAAAGCCTGCGCACGAACATCGCTGAGTTGCGGATCGACGAAAGAAGCAGCGCAACGCACCGATGCTCGAATCGACACCCTCGAGGTCAAATTGGTCCTTCAGCGAAATCGGAAGGCCGTGCAAGGGTCCGTAGAGTTCTCCGGTCCGCTGCAAGTGCTCGTCGAGTTTGGCAGCCTGTGCTCGCGCGGCGTCAAACGTGATCTCGGTGAGGCAGTTGGTCTGACGAAGAGAGCGTCAGCGGCAGCTCATTGCAGCGCAGCGACATTACGCACCAGCTGATGAGCAATAGCCGCGCGCCCGCAGTAAGCGTCGATGACTTCGACTGCCGAGTACTGCCGGTTTGCGATGCGCTTGAGGAGGACCGTCGCCTCGTCAACTTCCGTCAGCTCGAGCTGCGCAGCCGACAGAAGCCCACACGAGCTGGCGACGCTCCTGACGTCGCTCCCTGCCTCCATGAGGACAGCCTCGGGCAACATCCATTGGGGAGGAAGGGCTGCCCTCTGAGCCGCACGCTTCGCCGCTGCGGTGACTTGCCAGCCTGCGTGAGGCTTCGCGGCGCGCTGTGTATCTTGAAGCGGTTCCGCTGCTGCAGCGGGCACGACGGGGACAGAAGCCAGCATACTCGGACGGCGATTCAGAGCGAGTCGAGCGATCAAGAGGTCGAGGCAGAGTGCGGGCCCCGGTGCGGTGGGTGAGAGCTTCGGCGATGCGCACACAGGCAATTGTGCAGCGCACAATTCGCCGGGACAGCTGGGGAGAGCCGCATGCGGAGAACACGTGAGTGCCGGAGGATACGTCGACACGGATCTTCCGCTCACCTCTCTCTCTCTCTCCGCTTCCAGGGACCGGTGTCCTCAATTCCCGCGCCTGCGGTTCTGAGATTCGACGATCGCGGTCTCGTCCTCCCGTGCTTAATTTTGGGGCCGGTCCAGCCGCACCTGGGACCCCACGTGAACGGGCGGGAGATTCGGTCGTCCGCATTGCCCGTTGCTCCGCTGGCTGGACGGTTTGCCCGTTGATCGAGGGCCCCCATTTTGTGTCGGACAGCTGCTTGGAAGCCGTGCTGTTATCACGCTGGTGCTCGCTCTCGACTTTCTCCTTCGCTTCTTTCCCACACCTCCAACCATGGCTTTCGGCATTCTCGAACCGCGCAACGTAGCAAACCCCGTTGACGTGCCGGGTACCGCGACCCTTGAAGAGACGCGTAACAACGACTCCGATCCTTTCGTCAAGCATGCTCCTGGCAGGCCGGACCTGAGTGAGCCCGGCATCCTCCCGTTCAGTTTCGAGGCTTGGCTTTCTGATGTGTATGACCTATCATCAGTCCTTGTTCCAACGCCCTCGGACGACCCGTGCGACCCGCTCAACTTTAGCCGGGCACGAAAGGTGCGTTCTCCTTTCTTCGCGGCCTTCGTCCTCGTGTTGACACTTCGCGGCCATTGCAGGAAGCCGCGTACCTTGCTCTCCTAGGTGGAACGGTACTGGCTGGCACGTGCGGCCCGCTGGTTGCGCCAGCGTTCGTCCAGCTTGCCAGCGAGCTTGACAGGCCGCTTAGCCAGATATCGCAGCTCAACGGCAGCCTTGTGCTCACCATCGGCGTAGGCAGCGCCGTATTTGCCCCCATCCAGCGCAAGTGGGGCACGCGCCCGTCGTTCCTCATTGCTGCGGTTCGTCCATTTGCACTGTGATTCTGTTCTGACGAAATGCCACGACTCACTCCCGTGGACATCCTTGCAGCTCTTTGCCTTCGTCTCCCAGATCTGGGCTGGCGCGTCCAAGACCAACTACCCATCGCTCCTGGCGGCGCGTGCTGTGCAAGGACTCGCCATGGGTTGCGTGAGTCTGCCGTTGATGACTGTTTGAATGTCCATGAGCTGACGGATCAATCTGCAGTATTTCAACAATGTCCCTGCTGCCGTGGACTCGCTCTTCTTTGTGCATGAGCGTGGCCTCCGGATCTCGCTCTGGAACGCTTGCCTTGTTGGGTGTGGTCAAGCTCCCCCATTCGAGCCGTCGCTCCCCACACTGACTTTGTTTCTGTGGCAGTGGCATCAATCTCGGTCCTGTGATCTCGGCGCAGATCATCCAGGCGCAAGACTGGACCTACGCGTTCTGGTGGCAATCTCTCGCCAACGGCATCGTGCTCCTCGCCACGGTGGCCTTCGTTCCGGAGCTTATCTACGACCGCTCGCCGTACAACGCCGAGGTCGCTCGTCGTCGCGAGCTGGCCTGCCCCACGTCCGACAAGGTGTCGACCGAGGACAAGGATGCGGTGCTTGCTTCCGTCGTTGCAGCTCCCGCTTCGAAGTGGTCCGCCTACCGCCTCTATACCGGTGTCAAGACCGATGAGCCGTTCTGGCGCATCGCCATTCGTCCCTTCTTCTACGTTACTTCGCCTGTCGTCATCTGGGCAACCCTCACCTTCTCTGTCTGCTTCAACCTGCTCCCTCTCGCCGCTACCGTGTACTCCCAGATCTTCTCTGCGCCGCCATACAGCCTTAAGGTGGGCTCGATCGGCATCCTCTCGGGCATCCCGCCTCTCATCGGTACCATCATTGGCACGGTGCTCAGCGGCCCCGGTTCGGACTGGATCGCCAAGGCAATGGCAAAGCGCAACAACGGTATCTACGAGCCCGAGTTTGTGCGTTACACACGAGCCCTTCGTGCTTTCGCGTGCCCCTTGCCTCGCAGACTGACTCTCGCCGTTACAGCGATTGATCACTATGAGCCTCTTCCTGGTCTTCGGTGGCATGGGCTTCTACGGGTGGGGCTTGCAAACGTCGGAGTCATGGATCGTGCCGGCCGTGGTGCGTTCTACCCTACTCTGACTGCCCTTTCATGTCGAGCGCCGAGGCTGACGCGCTTTTGCAGTTCATCGCCATCTTGCACGTCGGCGTCAGCGCTGCTACCATCTCGTGTGTCGGCTACGTGACGGACGCCATGCGCGAAGGTGCAGGTGACGCCCTTGCGCTTGTCGTGTGAGTAGGGATTTCCTTCCGCGCCGAGCATTGCTGACGCACGAGACCGCAGCCTCATCAAGAGTTGCATCATGTTTGGTCTGACCTTCATGATTAATGACTGTGCGTATTGCGTCCGCAACGCTGCCGTGGCTGCTTAGCTCCTCACTGACGCTTCTGATACGCGCAGGGTACGCCACCCGCGGTCCGCGCCAGTTCTTTGTATCGCTCGGCTCGCTTGTTGTGGCAACTTCCGCGCTCGTCGTACCCGCCTGGATCTTTGGCAAGCGCGCCCGCCTCTGGTTCTCGCAACACAACCTTCTTTGATAGTGCTCTCGTCTCAAATTGTCTGTTAAGAGCCTCCAGTTGTGCAATCCAGGGTTTTCCGTCCTCATTCTCTGCAACCTTGTTGCACTGTGAGCTGTAAGCAGGTCCAGCCAGAAAGCTGCAAGCAGGTCCAGTCCGAACAGCAGAGAAGACAAAGTGGCCAGCCAAGAGGAAACGTTCCGATCTCAGGGAAACTCGGCAGCGAACAGCGGCGGCAACGAATCGAACAATCTACATGCGCCTTCAGGATGTGGCAACAGACTTTTTACAATCGACAGGGAGCAATACTAGCTACATCTGTTGAACGACTGAGTCCGGCACGCCGCTCCACAGCCATCCCATACCCGGATCCGCCATCGAGAGGTCAAGAAAGTCCACGGCGCCGGCGCCAAAGCCCCAGCTGAAACCCATAGGGAGTACAGAGGAGTCGCCATGTGCTGCAGGGGGAGGGCACGGCGCCGGCGGTGGAGCAGACGGGTTGAGAAGGTCGATGCCCGCTTGCCACAGAGACGCGGAGGATGGCCCCTGCACCTCGTGCGGCGGTGCTACGGTGCTCCAGAAAGTGGGCGCAGTTGGGTAAGGAGTAGCATCACTTGCAGCAGTGGCGGCCTGCTCGGACATGGGCGCCTCGTCGTGCTCGAGAGAAGCGCAGAGACGGGCAAGTCGACGAGCATAGACGGTAGCGAGAGACATGCTGTACATCAAAGGCGCGTCTGATTAGCTTGCTGCACGTGCAAGAAGGGTCGAGTAGCTGTAGACGCACGCGTTTGGGCGGTTCCGAGCAATCTGTTCGAGAACCGTGACAATTCGCAGGCAGTATCCTTGCAGCTCGGGCGAGTGCGGCTGCTTGAAGCGCTTGTTGAGCTCGAGAAGGAAGATGGCGCCGTAGCTGAGCCGGCAAGCGCCGTGAGCGACACTAAAACGCACCAGATTGAGCGAGACAGAACGTACGCGATATGGGAGATGACGTAGTTGGAGCTGTACTGCAACTGCGTCACGCGATCCTCCCAGACAATGACCCGCTGTACTGTCCGTATTGCTGCAGCCTTGCAAGCAGCGAGGACCGAATCGGGCGAGCCTCCGCGAAAGCGCAGACTGACGAGGTTGAGCATGATGACTATGTTCTCGGCGTGTACGTCAATGAAGGGGTCTGTACAAGGTGTCGTGAGCGGTCACAATTGCTAGGCTGAAGGGAAGAACGCCGAAAGACAGACGTACTGACTTCGGACCAGCGAAGCCTCCATGCATCAATCTCGGGCTTCCACGCCGCCCTAAACGACGCCCGCAAGCCTTCGCCGTCATTTTCTTCGCGCAAGCCGCCGGCAAGAGCGAGAGCACGGGCAAAGATCATGTTCACCTGCAAGTTTGCGGCATAGTGGTAGTCGGAATGGTCGACTGAAAGCGACGTTGATACGAGGTGAGCGGCTGCAGAGTCGCCAGTGCGAATCAGATCTGTGCTCTTACGAGAGAGCAAGTCTGCACGCACCAGATGGGATGGGAGGCGGACCAATGCAGTCGAAGCGGCCGCTCTGCACTGACATGCTGCACGTGGACAAGGCGGATGAGCCTGTCGCTCTAGCTTTACGAAGATTGAGAGACCACATACGCAAGACGACCGCAAAAGAGCATGTTCCACGTCCGCTTGCGGTTTTCCGCGAGAAGCTCGAGTTGCGTCTGGTCTGGCGGAAGAGCCCAGCGATAGCTGTCGAGCTCTGCGCCTTCAACCAGAACGTCAAGGCGGAGCTCGGTAGCCATCCGACTGTAACAGAGGGGTGTCAGCATGGGAGGCGCAACGAGAGAAGAACAGGATACTCACACAGCCTCGAACAGCCAAGTCCAGGCGCGATTGTCGGCGGCATTGCATTCGAAGCTGGTCCAATGCCTGCAGCCGCAAGATCATTACGAGAGGTGTAGCAAAGTGACATGGCTCTTCACGTACGAGAGGGCGAAGAAGGCCTGGACGACCTCGATGCTCTTAAGCCCTTGCCCGAAAGACTGCACAGCCAGGCTGAGTGCGTGCGTTTTGAGCTGCTCAGTAAGGTGTGCTGCAGTTGGGTCGTACGTGCTGACAATGTAGGCGATGACTGAAGTGAGGAAAGGCGAGTTGAGGCGGAGCCAGTCCGGTGTGTGCAGGTCGGGTAAGAGGGTCCAGAAGAAGGGGTACAGATGCGTAAAGTAGCTGTTGACGTTGGTCAAGGGCACAGCGTCAACATGTGCTGCGCATCTCATGAGGGATACGAAGGGGCGTACGTGGTAACAAGTCGCTTCAAGTCGCTTGCGGTGAGCAGCCCCAAAGCAACCGGGTCGGATGCAAAGTCCCGCTCAGGCCGGGCGCAGTAAAGACCTGTGCTTGCACTCTGAGTCAGTCCACCGGAGACAGAACCGGGTAAAGGAGGGCGTGCCTGCGTCGTAGTAGCTGTGCGACGGGGTGCTTTGCTTTGGGCTGCCGCCTGCTGATGACCCGACTGCTGTGTCTGCGAGGAATGCTAGCGGGTTGCGGAAGATGCTCGTGTCGCCCTCGGACAATCTGCGAGGATAACGTCTCAGCAGCTGTCGCGGTTGATCCGAGGCAGAACACCGCCGCACCCCTCCGCCGCCTCATTGTCCTTCACCACGACGAGCTCCTCGTCCGATTCTTCGTCGGCGTTGTCCTGCAAGCTGTGCCCTGCGAGGACGGCCTCGAGGTTGCGCTTGATGTCCTGCAAGATGCGCTGATTTCTGCGGAAGCGAGAGATCAACGGCCGCATGGTCGGCAAACAGGAACTACTCGCACGCAGCCACTCACTTGCTCAAGCGTTTCTTGGGTCCGCGCGTGCGAGGTTCAGGGTAGACGCACGCCTGACCCGTTTCGACGCAGCGAGTGCACCAAGACGGGGACGCCGCCTCCCCTTCTGCAACTTCGGCAGCGATGCACTTGGCCTTGACCTTACGGCACGCCGAGCACGCACGGATAAGCACCTTGTCAAGCGGTGCAGCTTGCTTGGCTGCGCTCCGCTTGACCGCGCGATGTGCGACGAGGGCTTCTTCTGCCTCCCACAACTCGTTGACGCCGCGCAGCGCGCTGAGCAGCCGATTGCGGGCCGCAGGCGCGTCGGTAGGCGCTACAGGTACTGCGTGTACATCGTCCATTGCCGGTGCGGGGCGCGGATGCCTAGGTGGACCGATTCCGCCGTTTGTCCCGAGGGGTGCAGTGCGAGCTCTTGCCGCCGCTCGTGTTCGCGCCGGGGCTGCTGTGTGAACGACAAAGCCGACAATTGCTGGCGCTTCCTCCAGTGAGCGCTTGTCCGGCTACGCGTGGGGAAGAGGTACCGCCGGCCTTTGCGACCGCACAGTTTCGCCGCTATCAGCCGCGCTCGCGTGACGGGCCCTCCGCCTCGCTCCTACTTTCTCTCCTGCACCCTAGCCTGCTGCTCCCTGGCTCTCTCGTGCATATGGTGACTACTCAGCGCCAATTCAAGGTTGCTGCTGCGCAGGTGGATGCCGGTCTGTCCGCTATTCGCGCCCGCTCCGAGCGCTCGCCGAATGTCTGCTGACCTGACCCTGCTGCACTGCACATGCAGTCTTCTATGATGCGCAGGCAAATCTTGTCAAGATCATCGCGCTAATCGAAGAAGCGGCAGCCGCAGGAGCGAAACTTGTCGTCTTTTCAGGTCCGTCTCGCGTCTCGTCCTCCTAGTCGGGAACTCCACACTGACCCTGTGGATCTCCAAGAACTCGCTTTGAGCGGCTACCCGTTCCACATCTGGCTTAAGCCGTACCACGAGCAGCTCCCTTACATCGAAGACTTCTACACCAAAGCCGCCGTCGAAGCGGACGGGCTCGAAATGCGCGCGTTGCAGGCAACCTGCGTTGCGCACCGCATTCGCGCCGTTATCGGATTCAGCGAGCGAGACGGCGGGTCGCTCTTCATGTCGCAATGGCTTATCGGACCGGACGGCGACGTGGTGGTGCGCCGGAAGCTGAAGCCAACTTCGCTGGAACGGATCGTCTATGGCGAGGGTGACGTGCGTGGTTTTTGTGCTTGCCCACCTCGAGACCAGGCTCACATGGGCCGCCGACAGGGTTCCGACATTCGCGTGCATGAAACGGAGTTGGGACGAGTCGGCCTTCTGCAGTGCTGGGTGCGTGTCGCCCGTTTGGTCTGAGGAGTTGCCCAACCTGTTGCTCATGTTCTGGCTTCCTCGCTCTGCCAATCTATCCAAGCAGGAGCACGCACAATCGATTCTCAAATACACGATGTCGAGCCAGCACGAAGAGCTGCACTGCGCCAGCTGGCCAGTCTTCCCCGCCCAACTACCGCACCACTCGCTCTCACAACAGGGTAACAGCGCCATCCTCACTGCCTACGCCATCGAGACGGGCACCTTTGTTGTCTCGGCGTCGTCCTACTTCTCGCAACAAAACCTCGACAAGCTCTTTGGCGCGCAGGGAGGCCCGCTTACTGTAGGGTCCGGCTGGACCACCATCATTGACCCCGAGGGACGCACACTTGCGACGGCCGAGCACGACAAGACGTGCATCATCTACGCCGACATCAACCTCGATGCTTGCTACAAGGCCAAGTCGGTGCTTGACCCGCTCGGCCACTACGCTCGGCGCGACGTCTTCCAGTACGTTTGATCTTCTTGTTCTCTTCCCTCTCTCATGGCACGGGACTAACTGCTGTGCTTGGCAGGGTGCACTTCGACACGACACCGCATCACGCCGTGCACGTTGGGCGTCCCTCAGTTCCGAACGCCGTTGCCCCGCAGTTCCGCCTCTCCCGCCGGGAAGTTTTTGAAGGCGTGAAGTTTCCGGACAGTTCTGGAGCAATTTCGTCAACGGGAAAGCAGGAAAATGGGGCGGACAGGGACATAGTGACGGACGATTCGAGCACGTGAAACGGCAAACATCCTTCGTGGGCTTCTCTCTCTTCCCCGGCTGGCTCCCCTCCGTAAAGCTCCGCTGCTTCGTATGGGCGCAGCAGCTCTCCGCCTGATGTGCACAACTGGGAGACGCTTCCTCCAACCCCCACCTGTGTCAAGAATCCTGACACTCGTGGGGGCCACGTCGCGCTCTTGGTGCGGCAGCGCAGCCTCACTAATCGGCCAATCACAGCGCGACTGTGCCGGTTTTCTCGGAACAGGCAACCTTCGCATCCCAATCACGCCGTGTACTCGCCTTCTTTTGCCGCCTGCTTTGCTGTGATGGATTGCCCCATATTGAACTGAGGTACCCTGAGCTTCACGAGGGGCTTGGAGGCTGTTGACGCATTCAGCGTCCTGCTGAGCAGGAGCAGCGAGACGAGCACGACCTCGTCACTTTGTTGTTCTGGTCTCATTTGTTCCCTCTTGCGCTGCATGCTTGCTCAGTAGCACCGCAAAGCCTGTGAAGCGGAAACTTGAGGGCCAAAGCCGGGCCGCCGGAAGGGCGCGTCTCCGCTCATTTCGGACGCGAAGCGTCCGATCGGAGGCCGGCGGACGCGGCGGACCCTCTTCCCTTCTGCCCACGGCGCGCTTCGACGGGAGCGACGAAGCCGCACTACCTGCTGCTGTCCCTGTGCGCCCTGCAAGACCGCGCAAAGACTCGCGAGTCGCTTTCCTACGCAGCTTGTCCGTCATCGCTTTCCTGCGACCCGGGCCGGCGAGATGAGCGAGAAGGCGGCAGCAAGGGGCGAAGGCGGGCAGAGCGGTCCTGAGAAGGAACACAAGCCGTCTGCTTGGCGCTCGAAGCTTCCCTCGCTTTTCGCTGGACCAGTAAATGGTGCGTCTCGTTCCTCGTGCTGCCCTTGCCGCGACTCGCCTTGGGCGCATATACCTTGGACAGATGTGCAGAGCTGTTTAAAAGCCGCATGCCTGAATATGGGCCGACTCCCTTGACCTGCAGCCCTCTTCCCGACATTCAGCTCTTCTCCTCTGTACGACGAGCCGCCTTCGTTCGTTCTAGACGCCCAAAGGCGGGCAAAATGGCGAGCGCGCAAGCTCCTGCTGCGCGCCATGCTCGTCTTCCTCGGCTCCTTCGTCCTCATGCTCGAGCCGGCCTCCCTACGAGTTCTCGGACAAGCATCCTTCTTCAGCATGATCGTTGCCGTCATGCTCCCGCCTACCTTCGCCGTCCAGCTGTTCATCTTTATTGCGGCCACTCTCGTTGTTGGGCAGTGTCTCGGCTGGGCCTGGGGCTGCGCCGCCATGGCAGCGTCCCTCCGAGCCCGCGACGTCGTCCTCGCTGCGAGTCAAGTTCAGCGGGCGCAGGC
Organism: Rhodotorula paludigena; assembly: GCF_050403205.1. NCBI lineage: Eukaryota > Fungi > Basidiomycota > Microbotryomycetes > Sporidiobolales > Sporidiobolaceae > Rhodotorula > Rhodotorula paludigena. The sequence goes on along the minus strand of NW_027481385.1, from coordinate 42,509 downwards.
TGGGTGAGCGCATGCGAAGTCACAGGAATGACTCGGTGCTGACTGTCAGGTATCGTAGTGTTGCGGGCGCGACAAATCCGGACGTCGAGTACCGACGCGAGATCTTCGAGGGTGTCTTCCTGCAGTGGCAGTCGACCCTCGTCCACGGCTGCTTCCTCGCCGTCGGACTGTTCGCGCTAGGCCTTATCCGCGTCAAGGCGCCCAAGCTCATGCTGCTCAGTATTTTTGCATCTATCGTGCTTGATATCATGGTGAGCGAGGCGAGTCTTCCGGTTTTGGCCAGTCGGCTGACTCGGTTTTTGCGCTGCAGTGCTCGTACGGCCCGTACTTCCCAGTTGCACAGTACACACTTGCGACGACCTTCTTGAGTGCGTCGATGGCCGCGAAATTCCACCGCTCGCGCTAATTTCTCGCTTTCGCAGTCCCGACCGCTTGCTATCTCGCCATCGCCATCGCCGGCACGCTTTTGATCTTTCCCGAGACGCTCAACTACTCCTGGACGTGAGCACAGCAGCCTGCTTCGCTCTGGTGGGTCATGCTGATCACGCTTGGACAGCTTCGACCTCGTCGACAAGTTTCTCGGGCCCGTCTTGCAGCGTTCGCACCTCCACTCTCGCTTCCTCGCGACAGCGCCGCCTTCTACCGAGTCTGCGGATCCTTCCGCTTCCGCCTGGTCCTCTCTCGGCTCCGTTGTCCTGTCGACGCAAGAAGCCATGTCGTCCGCTCTCGAAGGCCTGCTAGGCGGCTTGCCCATGCTCGAGCTCGAGGTCTCGTACGGTCGATTGAGCGCAAAAGACCTCAAGGCCATGGCCGACTCGCTACGCGAGCTGCACGCGCGAAGCGTGGGGCTAGCCGTGCTTTACGCGACTGTGGTGTCGCGCCATCAAGTGCGTGTTGACCGCCGCCGCCTCTTTGATCTCGCCCCACTGACGTTACCTTTGGTAGCGACTCGCGAGTCTCGCCCGAGCAGAGGAGCACGACGATGGCGGCAGCGCAGTGTCGAGCACCAAACACCGCAAGGGACTGAAGGGCGGGCCGGACAAGGCTTACACCGAGACCTCGCGCATGCGACGGGTCCGCGAGCGGTTCGTCACCGCCGAACGCGCCAACGACCACGACCTCGACGCGCTTCTGCCGCTCTTTGAGCATGCCTCGCACGACCTCCGCGCAGCGACCGACGATGCGCTGCAGGCGACCATGGCCTGGCTCTCGGCGCAGAACGACTCGCGCTGGGCTTTCCTGTCGCGCAACAGTGCGCACGAGAGCGATCGCTTCGCCGAGCTGCAGGAGCGCGTGCAGGTACTCGAGCGCCTTATCGAGGAGTACCGGCAGGAGGGGCGCAGCGCCATCGTCGAGCCATTCCGCGACTTCTTCGACCCCGAGACTGGCAAGCTTCGCCATCTGGAGAAGCAAGACGAAGGCGCAGAGGACGGATCGTCCCGCCTCTTCGCGCCAGGCTCACTCTTTACGGTCCTCGCCGCGTCCGACAACCTCGTCGTCTACTCGGCCGCCGTTCTCTCTTTCTCGACCCAGCTCGCGAGTCTCGCTGAGAAACGTCGCCGCAACAAGGTTTGGTGGCCGACCGGTCTGCGCAAGATCGGCAAGCTCCTCGCCGGCAAGGGCCCGCAGACGGCGGGCGTGTTGCCGGATGGCGACGATCCAGACCGTATCCACGATGTCGGCGACGAAGAGCACGAGAACGAGGATGATGAGACCCTGGTGGGCGAACGGGGGGAGAAAAGCGGAAAGGCGAAGGCGGCAAGGAAGGAGAAGACGGTCTTTGAACGGGCCTTTGAATCTTCGGGTGCGTTAACCTGCGACAGGGTTTCTCCTCCGACATCACTCACGATACTATCGATCTTCGTCTACAGCATACGATCCCGAAGCTCGACCACCCCGGAATGCCGCTCAGCGCGCATCGCTCGCCTTCTACCACTTCCTCCGCTGGTGGTTCACGCCCGATGTCATCTTTGCGCTCAAATATGTCGCCGGCTCGATCTGTATCTGGCTGTTCGGCATGTTCCAGTCGACTGCCTTCCTGGCGTACTCGCAGAAGTGTGCGTTCTCTCGGTCGCTTACAGCTCGAGCGCGTGGGCCGCGCGCAAACATTCTCATGCGTCCTTTCTCGCAGCGCTGTGGACCTTAATCACCTTCCAGGTGCGTCGCCTGATTTGCTATGCGTCTCGGAGGGAAGGCTGACCACGACCTCGCGGCAGACCTTCCTCGCGCCGCATTCCGGAGATCAGGTTTTATCGACGATTCAGCGCGTGCTCGGCACCGTTGCAGGACTCGTTTATGGCATGCGTGCGTGTCTGCAACTCCAGCTCCTCTTGGCGCCGCTGCTGACTCGTCTCAACGACCCGCAGTGATCGTGCGTTTCAAATTGTGCCTCCTCTGCTGATGCGCTTGCTTACGACCATCTGCTCCCAGTGGTACCTCGGCTCGGCCCACGGTAATGGCACACGGCCTGGCGTCGGTGCTGCCCTGTTTGTCCTCTCAATTCCGCTCTTCGCCATCCGCCTCTTCGCGCCTCCGACCTCGACGATGATGGGCATCATGACAGCCGTGACAGCTGTCCTTGTGGTAGGCTACAGCTGGCAAGATACTCATCTGCCGACTGTGGGAAACCCGGGAGTTGGCTACAACGTCGCCTGGAGGGTGCGTCGTCCTGTCAGCCCCCGAAGAAAGGTGTGCTGACGCTGTCTCCTTCTACAGCGTGCTCTACTTGTCATCATCGGCGCAGTGAGTAGTACTTGCGCAGCTCGGCGCTTTCACCTGATCTGACAGAGGCTTACCTGCTCATAGGGCGTCGCCTTCGTCTTCATGATCATCCCGCCTCAATCGTCGCGTCGGCTTGTTCGCCGCACGCACGCCACCTGTATCGGGGAGCTCGGTCGCATCTACACCGCCATCGTCAGTGCGTGGTTAAGCGAGGACGAGCTGCACCATCGTGACGGGTCTGTGGAGCATTCGCGCGAGCCGAGCATCTCGGACGGACCATTCTCGCCTGCGTCTCGTCAGGTCGCTCGAGCTCGTATGCTCGCTCTCCGCGGTGCGTGTCGGAGGGTCTCTCGACGAGTCTGTCCCGAGGCTGACGACTCGGTCCGCAGTCAAGCTCAACTCGTCCCGAGTCGCCATCGAACAAGCCGCCTTCGAGCTATCCCTGCGCGGCGACTGGCCCAAAGACAGCTATCACCGGTTGCTCAAGATTCAGCTGGCGCTGCTACAGGCTTTCGCCCAGCTCGGGCAAGCGCTCATCCGGCTCGACCACGACTGGCGCTCACGGCTTGTGCACGAGACGGCCTTCTTGAACCAACCTCTTGTGCGTGTCCTGCGAAGTGCTTCGCCGTCTCGTTTACACTGACACGCTTGTCGCTCAGATCGCCGACGTGACGACGACCTTCACTCTCGTCCGTTCCGCTCGCCTTGGCCTCCGGTCATCCCGTCCAAGTTTTGACCGTCTCGCTTCTCGCAGATTTCGCTCGCTCTGCGCCAAGGCTGCCCCCTTCCCGAAGCGACCCCGGGGCCGCTCCTCGACCGCCTCTTGCAGCACGATCACCGGTTGCGCATCCTCTCGGACGCCTCATCGCCGTCATCCCACGACGCCGCGCCGTCGATCGAAGGCGCGCGCGTGGGCGACTTTGTCCTGACGTGGGACGTCCTGCGCGACGAGCGCTTCGGGACGTACGCGAGCGCGCTGCAAGCGCTCGCGAGCATCTTGCTCGATGCGGACGAGCTCGAGAAGGAGGTCAAGCTCCTCGTCGGCGAGACGAGCTTCCCGGGGTACGGCGGACTGATGGAGAAGACGTTGAATGCGCGGGCGTAGAAGCGGCGTGCTTCGTTACAACAAGATTCGACCTGTATGCGGAGAGACTGCTGCTGCTGCAAGGACTGCGAGACAAAGTAGGGCGTACACACGAGAGAGGAGGGCCAGGTCCGCCTATGCCTGTGACTGCCGCGGGAGCTGGGCTGCACCTTGCGCTTTGGCGTTGACCTGTCCCTTCTTGGTCCCGCCGAGGGACTCGAGGTCGGCCGGCTGGAAGTAGTGCGGTGCGACTGCAGATTGCGCGGGGGAGTCAGTATCCGCCCGTTCCTGTCGAGAGAGGGAGAGAAGCGAGGGAGAGGCGCACCCTCGATGAGCCATTCGGGCTTGATCTCCATGACCTGACGGGCGTACTCGCGCGAGGTCATGACGAGCTCGAACCAGAGGACGAGTTTCGGCGGCGGCTGGTGCTGGAACATGGACGACGACGGGTGAATGTGGACCGTCTGGTTCGTTCTGGAGGTCGCAGAGCGTGAGCCATGCTTGACGCGCGCGAGAGCACAATTTGACGCACTTGACCGTTCGGTACGCATCACCGCTGCGGTTCAGCCGCCCCGAGTTCTGGAAGTACCTGCGCACGAGAACAACAGACCGTGAGCTGCAGCTCCCGTGCGGTGAGCGTGGGGCGGACGGGACCACGCACCCTGCACAGATGGCCTTCTGGATCGGGACAATGTCGCTCGCGTTCGGGTTGGGCTCGACAAAGACCTCGACGCGCTCGCACAGCTGGACGAGCTGATCGCGGATGTCGCGCACGCGCGTGAGGGACTGTGCGGCGGGTTCGACGGCATGCGTCAGCACGACCCGCAAGGCACGCGAAGACAAGCCGGACGGCTTCTGCAAACGCACCTTGACCTGGATAAAGTGCTCGTACGTCCACGAGACGGAGAAGCCCGAGTCCTGCCACTGGTCCCACACATTGAGGAGCATAAAGTGGTCGCCGCCGGGCTTGACAAAGTTCTGCCGCGCCGTGTCGGCTGCGGGCGAGCGAGCGGGTGGCTGAGCTCAGCGGGGCGGCGCGAGAGAGTGGGGGACGGGACGCACCTTCGAGCTTCTTCTGCTTGGGGCGGTAGAAGAGCGAGCCCGACTCGGAGAGCATCGAGACGATGGTGAGGACCTATGTGGGTGCGCAGCAGCATGCAGCGCAGACGGGAGGGATCAGCCGAATGCCAAAGGGCGTAGGAGCAAGCGCGACGCACCTCCTCGGTGCAGTTGTACTTTTCGCTCGCGAGGATGGCCTTGGACAGGGCCGGGTCCATGGGGAACTCTGCCATGCGGCGGCCCATCTTGGTGAGCTCCCCGCGGTCGTTAAAGGCGCCGAGCGCGTAGAGCGAGTCGAGCGCGCGCACGAGCGTGTCGCCCGGCGGGGGGTCGAGAAAGTCGAACCCGATGAGGTCGTTGATCCCGAGCGACTTTAGCATGAGGACGACGGTGCCGAGGTTGGTGCGCTGGATCTCGGGCACCGTGTCCTGCTCGAGCTCGTGCATGAACGCGTGCTTGGTGTACAGGCGGAAGCATTTGCCCGGCCCGACGCGCCCGGCGCGCCCGGCGCGCTGGCCGGCCGCCGCGCGCGAGCACGGCGTGACGACGAGCGACTCCATGCCGTTGCGCGGGTTGTAGGCGTTCTGCTTGACGAAGCCCGGGTCGATGACGTACACGACGCCGTCGATCGTGATGCTCGTCTCGGCAATGTTGGTCGCGAGGACGACCTTGCGCGCGCCTTCGGGCGTCGGCTCAAAGATCTTGGCCTGCATCTCGGTCGGGAGGTTGGCGTAGATGGGGCAGATCATGAGCTCGGCGACCTTGTTGCCGAGCGCGCGCGCCGTCTCCTCGAGCGACTCTTGCGCCGCCTCGATCTCGTCCTGCCCCGTGAGGAAGACGAGGATGTCGCCGCGCGGCTGCGTCGTGTGGATCTGGAACACGGTCGTCACCGCCGCGTGCAGGTAGTTGGCCTCGGGCTGCGGCGTGTACAGGATGTCGACCGGGTACCGCCGACCTGGGACTGGGCGCGGGGGAGGCGGGGCACAAGTCAGTGTCGCCCGGAGTGCTTATAGAACCGATTCAAAGACGCACTGCGGAAGACGGGTGCGTCGTCAAAGTACTCGGAGAACTTGGTCGCGTTGAGGGTCGCCGACGCGATGAGGAGGCGAAAGTCGGGGCGGAAGCGGGCAATGTCCTGCGGGCGGGGCGAGAACGAGAGCTCAGCGAGAGTGTGTGCGTGTGGGAAGGAGGACGGCGCGCGCGCGCACCTTGACGAGTCCGAGGAGGATGTCGGTGCTGAGGGTGCGCTCGTGGGCCTCGTCGATGATCATGCACGAGTAGCCCGCGAGGTCGGGCTCGGTGAGAAACTCGCGGAGGAGCATCCCGTCCGTCATGTACTTGATGCGCGTCTTGTCGCTCGTGCAGTCCTCGAACCGGATCGAGTAGCCCACCTCGGCGCCGACGCGGCACCCGACCTCGTCGGCGACGCGCGCGGCGACGCTCATGGCGGCGACGCGGCGGGGCTGCGTGCACCCGATTTTCTTGCCGTCGGCGCAGTAGCCCGCCTCGTACAGGTACTGCGGGAGCTGCGTCGTCTTGCCCGACCCGGTCTCGCCCTCGATGACGAGCACCTGGTACTGCGCGACGGCCGCGAGGAACGGCTCGCGCCACTGGTACACGGGGAGCGACTTGCGCGTCTCGTCGATCGTTTGCGCTGCGGCGGCGGCGGCGGCGAGGCGAGGGGGTCAGCACCGTGCGAGGACTGAGAGAGAGCACGAGCTCGCGCGCGCGACGCACCTCGCTTCTGCGCCTCGTCGATCTGGGCCTGGAGCGCCGCGTCCTTGGGGTCGACCGTGCCCTCGCCCTCGATGCGGTCCTCCAAGTCGAGCGCAAACTGGATCTGCACGCTCTCGTCAAACACATAGTCGTACTCTGCGCCCTGGTCGACGACCTCGCGGTCCAAAGCGCCCGCGCGCAGCTGCGCCTTGTGCGTCTGCTCGGCCTCGTACTGCTCGAGGTCGGTGACAAACTCGGCGTCTTTCGCGCCCGGGGCGCCGCCCGCTCCGGGTCCGCGGCGGGGCGCGTCTTGGTACCGCGCCGTGAGGAGGTCCTGCTTGCGCTTCGAGTCGATCTTGCCCTGCTCGGTGAAGTACTCTGCAGCGTGCGCACGAAAGTCAGTACCGTTCTCGCCGTCCAGAGACACGTCAAGACGCACCGTCGGGCATCTGGTAGTGCTCCACGCCATCATCAATCGCGAGGCGCTCCTCTGCAAGCCTCAGCAGCTCCTTCTTCCTCCGCAGCTCGTCCTCCTCCCTGCGCGTCAGCCGGACGCCGCGAAAGTCGCGCTCCCAGTCGGCAATCTCGATGCGCAAGAGGTCGAGCTGCTGCTGCTCGCGCTTGCCGAGGTAGGCCTGGCGCGCGCGCCCGCGCAGCGCACGCATCTCGGCCTCGGTGTCGTGCTCTTCCGCAAGGCGCGCGCGCTCTGGGTCCGTGGACGAGGACGCACGCTCGCCGACGAGGCGCTTGGTGCGGTCCTTGTCCTTTTCGCGCATGCGCTGCGCAAACGCGTCGCGCTCGGCGAGGTCGCGCAGGCGCTCCCGCTCTGCGCGCACGGCCGGGTCCTCGTCCGCCTCTTCTCCTTTTCGCGCCTCGTCGTCCTCGTCCTGTGGTGGTGCGTCATCCCCAGCGCGGGTGCGCGTGCGCGCGGCCGAGAGGGAAGCAGCGGTGCGCTCGTCCTCCCTGCGGCGCTTGATCGCGCGCTCGTCCTCGTCCTCGGAGCCCCACGCGCCTTCTGCGCCGGCGGAGGGAGGCGGGCGGCGGCGGGCGGTGCCCTTGCGGTCGCGGTCGCGGTCGCGGTCGCGGGGCTTGTCGCGCTTCGACGAGGAGGAGGAGGGAGCAGCAGCCGAGTCGCCCGTGTCGGCGTCGTCGTCGAGGACGAGGGAGAACTTTTGCCCCTTGAGCTGCTGCTTCTCGCGCTCGGCCTTCCTGCGGGTGTCTGCGTCGGAGCGGGTGCGCGACGAGGCAGCGGGGCGGGGCACGCGGGAGAAGAGGTCGCGGGCGAAGCGGGCGGCGTGGGGCGAGGGCGGGAGGCCGTTGTGGGCGAGGGTGGCGGCGAGGGCGTCGGGGTCGGGTGCGGTCTTGGCGAGGGTGACAAAGTACTGGACGGTGAGCGAGTCGGAGGCGCCGAGGAGGACGAGGAGGTTGTCCGAGACCCACGTCTCGAGGGCCGAGGGCATGCGGGGCGGGGGGTGCGCGGGTGCAGACGGTCCTCGAGTAGAGCGTGTGCTGCAGAGAGAGCGAGAGAGCGAGAGAGCGAGAGACGCTCTAATCGTTCGAGATGAGACTCGACTTGGACTCTGCCGTGACTTTGACGGGGACCTGCTCGTCGCCAGCCAGCGCACTCGCTGCAGCTGCACCCTACTCGAGACTGCCCCCCGCACGGGCACTGCTGCACCCACTCGACTCGACTCGACTCGACCCACCACCGCCCCCTCGACCCGCATGCCGTCGTCGCGCAGGAGCAGGGCCCCGTCCCTCTCGCTCGACCCGGCCGCCCAACCCGCACCCGCACCCGCACTCGCTCCAGCAGCCACTGCCACCCCCGCACCCACACCGCCCGCCACAAAGCTCCGCCTCCAGGTCCTCGACGTCTCGTCCTCGGCCGTCGCCCTCGCCGTCACCACCCCGCGCACCGCCCACCACCACCGCAGCACCGCACACCTCAAGCCCCCCGCCATATCCATCCAGCTCGACCGCCGCCCCTGGCCCCACGTCGCCCACGCCGGCAGCTCGTCCTCGTCCGCCGCCCCCGACGCCCCCGCAGAGACCACCGTCATCGTCTACGGCCTCGACCCCAACCGCGAGTACGAGATCGCCCTCGACGTCGTCGACGGCCCAGACGACCCCGACCACCCGCACAACGCCGCCGCCGCCGCCGCCGCCCCCGACCCAGACGCGACTCCTCTCGCCCTCGCAGACCGTGTGTGCACGCCCTTCTACTCTCCTTTGCAGTACTCATCACAGCTCCGGCACACAGTCCCAGCCGACCCCGCCTCGTCGTCGTTACACCAGCGCACCCGCACCCGCACCCGCAGCCCCTCGCCCGCCATCCTCTCCCACCCCCACCACCCGCACCACCACCGCACCGCGTCCGACCTGCACGCCGCAGCGGCGGGCGACCCAGACGGGCCCCCGCCGCCGTACTCGCCTAGTCCCAGCCCCAGCCCCACACCCGCGCCGCCGCCCTCCGAGTCCGAAGGCGCAGGCGCAGGCGCAGCTGCCGCACCTGCGTCTACAGCGGGCGCCGCCGACTCGCCCTCGACGCCCGACGCTGCGCCCTCGCCCTCGCCCTCGGCCGACCCCTCCTCCTCAGCGTCGGACGAAGCGGCCCTGCGCGCGTCGCTCAAAGCCCTGCGCGCCTCGTCCCGCCGCGCCGAGTCCTCCCTCGTCGTCTCGCTCTCGAGCCTGCGGCGCGCGCTCGAAAAGACGGCCAAGGAGGACCAGCGCGCGCGGACGCGCATCCAGGGGCTCGACGAGGCGATTCGCCGCGCGGGCGAGAGCGAGCGCCGGACGCGCGGCGAGGAGCGGGACGAGGTTGAGCGGCGGATTGAGGAGATGCGGAGGGAGGAGGAAAGGGTGAGGGAGGAGCTCGAGGCGTGGAGGGAGGGGAGGAGGGAGGTCGCGCTCCCGACCCCTCCGCCCCCCGCTTCGGACGACGCACCCGCCGACGACGAGATGCAGCCGCAACCGCAGCAGGCGCTCCCGAGCCTGTCCGAGCTCGCGCGCGAGCTCGACGCGCTCAACAAGCAGATCGAGCGCGCCGAGCGCGCGAGGGAGGAAAAGGCCTCAGAGGTGCTCGGCAACATTGAGCGCGAGATGCACGCCGTAGAGGGCGAGCTGATCCAGTGTGCTATCTCTCTCTCTCTTGAGAGTGTCTCCTCTGGGTGTGGCTCGGAGCGTGTGAGGTGACGGCACTGACGCCTCGGCTGCTCCTTCCCTCCTTACCCCCTCCTCCCCACCGCCGTCCCTTTCGCCCTCCCTCACCTCTCGGCGCCCCGAACGCCCCCCTCTGCACGCTCTCCCCCCCTTCCTTCCCGCCCCCGCCCGCCCCCGCGCCCCGCAGGCTCGACCGCGAAGAATCGCACCGCTACGCCCTCGCGTCGCGCTACCCTCCACCACCCGGCGGCGGTGCTCCCCCGCCGCCGCCCGGTACCACGACCGCGCTTGCAGCCGCGGGTCCCGTCGACCCCGCGACGGGCCTCGTCCCCGTCGTGCCCGTCGTCGTGCCTGCGCCTGGAGGTGCGGCGGCGGGAGGGACGGGAGGCGGTACGAGTGGGCCGTTTGGGTTCCGCTGGGGGCGGGCGAACCGCGCGGCGGGAGCGGGACAGCAGCAGCAGCAGCAGCAGCCGGGAGGAGGGGCAGCGGACCCGCGCTCGTTTGGACGCTTCTTCCGCCGCAGCGGCGGCGGTGGAGGGGGCGCTGCGAGTGCGGCGACGGGCCCCAACGCCATCACAGTCACGACGCTGACCTCGAGCACGGCGTCGTCCTCGGGGGGCGCGCCGCCCGACCTCCTCATCCCGTCGCAGATACCGTCGCCCGCTGCACCGTACCCCGTCCCTCCCGCTCCTTCCGCCTCGACGAGCAACCCACCTTCGCCCTCCACCCTCGGCATGAACGCCGCCGTGGGCGACCGGGCGATGGCAGCGCAGCAATTCGCGCAGGCGCACCAGGCGCAGGCGATGTGGGCCCTCTCCCAGCAGCAGCAGCACGCCTCTGCGGCGGCGTACGCGGCGCCTCCGCGGAGCGCAGTCGCCGCCGGGGCAAGGTCCCGCGCGGGGAGCCTCTCGAACGCTTCGCCTTCCTCGGCGGGCGCGGGCGCGCCGGGGGGGATGCCGTTTGGGGCGCTACAGGGGCAGCAGGCGAGGAGTGCGAGTTCGAGTCCGAGAGTGGAGGGGAGGAGGGCAGCGGCGGGGGCGGGGGCGGGGAGGGGCGCGACGACGCGCAGGGCTTCTGGTGGGGACGTGGCCGAGGGGCGGCGGGACGAGGCCGGGCAGGAGGAGGAGGAGGCGCACGCCGGCGACGACTCGCGCTCCTCGTCGCCCGTCGTCGCGCGCGACGCCACCCGCGACCCGGACCCGGACAGCGCCTCGCTGCGCTCGCAGGCGTCGTCGACCAAGAGCGGCGGCTCGGCGTGGTCGCGCCGGCTCGGGACGAGCTGGAGCCAGATTGTCGGCGGCGCGAGGGGGAGGGGGAAGACGAGCGCTGGGGTGGAGGACGAGGGAGAGGGTGAGGGAGAGGCGCGGGGCGAGGCGGACGAGGGGACGGCCGAGGAGGGGAGGGAGTAGTTTCGAGTGGAGGAAAGGAGCCAGAGACAGACACTGCATCTCTTCTGCTTTTCTCGCGCATGCGCTTCTGTGCAGGGGGGATGAAGTGGGAGACCCAGCGCGCGGAAGCGGAGAAACGTCGATCTCTCAATCTCGTTCGCTTCTATCGCGCCGTGGGCTCGCTTGCAAAGTCACGAATGGACAACAGGCACGACTCTCGACGGAGAGACGCATCGTTCCACGATGTGCCAGGCAGTAACTCGTGTGCGACCCACGAAGGGCAGGCTGCACCGACATTGGACAGATCTCGTTAGAGCGCGGATCGCTACCTCCGGCGACGGTACTGCGCCAACTTGGGCACGCTGTGTGCGGTCGTGGTCGAGAGGAGGGGCTGAGAGCGCGAGCGCTGTTCGCAGCGCGAATCAATGCATCGGTCGGGACGGAAAGAGACAGTCGTAGCGTTGATGAAAGGACGAACCAGGTATTCCTGTACGCAGAAGCAATTTGCGCATTTGGCATGAGCCGGCTTGGAAGCGTATTTCGGTGCCAAAGAGAAGGTACGCACGTCGATCAGGTTGTGCAGCTTGTCGATGAGAAAGTGCACTTCGTTGTTCTCGCCGAGGTCGCGGCGCACGAAAAGCAGCTGCGCGAGCTCGTCACGTACCTTCTCGAGGCCGTAAGGCGAGCACGCGGGAGCGAGCTCGCGATAGTCGTCGGTGGACGTCAGGTGTCCTGCCGCCGCGATGCGCGAAAGGTCCTGCGCTGGGTCGAGACTGCGACTGTTGAGCTGCGCAAAAAGGGAGAGCATGCCTCCTATGACGGTGGCAGCCGGCTTGAGGCAGTAAAGTCTAGTGTAGGGCCCCCGACGAGGCGAAACGGCGTAGGGAAGGGCAACCGCGTCAAGAGCAGCATGCGACGGGTCGAGCAGTCGCTCGAGGAGCAGGTGACGATGCCGAATAGTGACTGGGAGGCTTCTGTAAGAGGTCGAGTGTCAGTGCAAGCTAAAGAGGGCGTGACTGCACAACTTGCATGGGATCGCTGACCGGGCCTGTGAAGGTGAAATGGAAGGCGCATTCGTCGAGATTAGCACTCAACTGACGGATCCAACACGGTGTGAGTATAGGCAATCGCAGCAACCCTGCGGAGCACGCACCATGATGTAGTCATCTGCGCAGAAAGTTGCGAGATGCTGCCGGATCTCTTGATTGCAGGCGTATATGTGGTCTGCACTGGTGATGTAGAGAGGCGTGCGAGGCCAGATGACTGCTTCGAGGCTACAGGCAACGCATGAGCCAGTGTCAACGTCATGCACTGCTGCAGAACGTAACCGCACAAGCGTTTGATCGAGACGATGAAGGGAAGGAATCGCATTGGACGCTACATGCCTCTTTGCGGTTGCCGCAAAGACAACACTGAAGTCCCCTGGAGGCTGGATGTGTGGGCCACCAACCAAGCGCGAGAAGAAGGTCAAGAATGCACCGATGAAGACGAGCTCAACCGTGTCCCTGAGTGTCGGATGATCTTCGAGCGCAGTTTGTGCCGTCCCGTCGAGCCATTTGGCGCATCGCATGAGCGTGGTCAGCGGGAGCGTGCCGTCATCCGCCATCTTGCACGCGAGGCGGATCCGATCAAGTGGAAGTAGGCGAGATGAAGGAGCAGCAAGCGCGGACAAGACTACTGATGCCGCCGCGGCTTTTCCGGCAACCATTGATGTACAGGGGTGAACGTGGCGAAGGCGGAAGGTCCGGACAGGAGTCAAGGAGGAGTTGCAGCGGGGCCTTCTCAATCGACGTATCGCAGCCGAAAGGCGCCCAATGAAAGGCCTGGGTTTCAACGTCGATTTGCAAACATCGATTAACTCTTTGAGCAGGCATGAAGACCGGCTACACCGCGCGAGGGCGGAGGCGGCGCAGCTTGGGCACGCTGAGGGCGGTGTGCTCCGGCACGGGTGCCTTGTTCTGTTCTTCACGTGCCTGTGCGCGTCCAGATAGTATCAGCTCTGCATACTCAGCGAAGACGCAATGAGAGAGACCGAGGACTTGCCCAATCGCGATAGTCCTGCACCACCGCGAGTAGCGAGTCAGCCGCGGCCAAGAATTATGACAGGCAAGCGCGCCGAGCGTACCTTGAGTAAGGCCGTCAGTCGGATCATCCGCAGCTCAAAGTCCTTGTCACTATCCTGCCGCGCTCCGCGGAGTGCGCATTGCGCGCCCATATGCAGCGTCGCAATCTCTCGATGCGGCAGACCGGCGACGAGCTTTTCGAGCTGGTCGAGATTGGCATGAGCGCCCTCAAGTCTGAGCTGCATCATTGTCTCAGGGAGCGGTGCAGTGCTCTGACCGAGAAACTCGACGGCCCAGCTATCGCGAAGAGCGAGCATCATGGCGGCCTCAATGCGGAAGATGGGCAGCTCGTAGACCCAGACCTTGTTCAGCGTCACACGAGGTCGCTCAGTGATCTCTCTGAATGGGAACGGTGCCCATTCTGAGGCCGCGGTCCGCTTGATGAGGTAATTGTGAGCCGGATGGCGGAAGAAGAGGCGGATATTGATGAGGATCTCGCTGGAGGCGCAAAGAGAGAAAGGACAGTTGAGCGGTGCTTGCAGACGGGGCTGACAGAGGGCACACACCCGTGCTGCCCTGGCGAGCGGAAGAGCATGCGGTAGCAGGCGTCTTGCTTTTCGAGTCGGCCCGAAGGCTGGCTCGAATCCCTGCCGATGAGCTATGCACTTGCGTGGCCAGGCAAAGGGACGAACCGGGATGACAATGTGGTCCCGGCAGCACTCCTCGATGTGGCGCGCGACTGTTGTGGCACAGTTCTGCAGGTGTGCCGTATCCACCATGTTCGAGCCGGTGGGGTAGAGGACCGCTTCGAGGCTGCAACGCAGCCCGTCAGCATCTTCAGATGTCGGAGACAAGCAGCAGGCGTGCCTATTGGCACTATATTCCAGCGCAGTGAGCGTCACCGATTCGCCGTTCTGACGCGCTTTCGCTCGGTAGATCGTCTCGAAAGCCCCTGTGTCGGGTCGGGTTCGTGTCAGAACTGGGCAGGAACAGAGTCTGAGGCAGACACGCACCTGCCTGCACGACTGTCACCGTATCTTGCAGTTGCCGGTGGCCCTTCAGCGCGATGTCGACGGTTCCCAGTAGCCAGAAGGCGGCTCGGGTGGCGGCGTCAAAGTGCAGCATGGCGTATCGAGCGCTTTTGCACGATGCGAGTAGAAGCAGAAGAAGGAAGAACACCTCGACGCCATGTCCGGCTGGTGGAAGATCCGCGGGAAGTCCGAGAGCAAACAGGAGCGGGTTCGACGTCCTTCGCAGGCTCGAGCGAAGTCCCGTCAGCGACACGCTCAGCGTTGCGATGCTGAATTTATTCCGGCACCTTGACGCGCGTTCCTGGTCAGGAGGACGTGCTCTGGGCATCACAAGAACAGGCGTTACAACAGGTTGACAGCTTGATACAGCACGACGTCTCGACGGGCTCAGCACTCCATGTAGTCGCTCGCCATAAGCCTGTCGGCGCAGTATAGTCAGCGTGCACCGCAAACGCAGGGCAGAGGAGCGGCATACGCACAGCTCGAGGGCGATTTCGGGCGGCACGCGCTCCTTGAAGTCGGGAATCTCGCCCTTGGTCTCGCGCCAGCGCTCCTTGTACATGAGGTACTCTGCGACCTTTTCGACGATCTCTGCGCGCTGCTCGGGGAGGTGGATGACGCCCGTCTGCGCCTCGAGGAAGTCGGCCGAGAGCGTGTTCTTGACAAATTCGGAGCCGAGCGCGGCGGTGCGCGGGAGAATGAAGCGGTGCCCTGTGTGCTCGCGTGTCAGCTCGGGTGCTGCGGGCGCTGTGGGAGCCTGACGACGCTCGAGGAGATGAAGAGACGAACCGTCTGCCGAGACGAGCGTGACCCACTCGAGCGTGTCCTGTGTGGCTTGATCGGTCAGTGAGAGCTGCTTGGGCTGGCCGAGCATTCTACGCACGCTCATAGC
This sequence comes from Rhodotorula paludigena, assembly GCF_050403205.1. NCBI lineage: Eukaryota > Fungi > Basidiomycota > Microbotryomycetes > Sporidiobolales > Sporidiobolaceae > Rhodotorula > Rhodotorula paludigena. The sequence goes on along the minus strand of NW_027481385.1, from coordinate 27,396 downwards.
GGCGATGTTGGCGGCTGATCGTGTCGGCAAGAAGTCAACCAAGTTGCGCTCATCTCACTCGCTCTGTCCTCTCGCTATACTCGCTCCTATTCGCGCTCAGTGCAATTGCCAGGCATGGCCGACAACGAGCGAGAAGCCTCGCCCCCACTCCAGCTCGACCCCTCGACCCTCGCCGCCCTCACTTCGTTCCTCGACGAGCGCGCCGACGCAGAGCGCCAGTTCGCAGAGCTCGAGAAGAAGGCCCACGAGCGTCTCGTGGCTGCACAAGAGGGACAGGAGGACGCAGGTGCGCATCGGATCCCGCAATGTCAACTTGGCTCACCTCGTCGACTTGCTTCTAGATGAGGAGCGCATGATGAGCGTCGACGACTTCCGCAAGATGTTTGGCGAAGACTGGCAGCTCAGTCAATTCTGGTGCGTGCCTCGAGGTCTGCCGTCTTGCGGGAAGCACGGTCATCGCTCCGTACGGGTTGCTGACCCTGCAGTATTCCGACAGGTACTCCGCCTCGTTCGCCGACCGCTTCTCCCGCTTCCTATACTCCTTCTGCACACCAACGACCCGCATCGCCTTCCTCTCGTGCCCGACCGCGTACGTCGGCTTCCAGCACACGAACCCGCTCCCTTCCGCGTACCTGTTTGAGTACGACGCGCGGTTCGGGCTTGTCGCGGGCGACAAATTCGTCAAGTACGATTTGGAAGACCCGTTGAACTTCCCGGAGGAGCTGCGGGGCAAGGTCGACATCGCCATTGCGGATCCGCCCTTTCTGAACGAGGTGCGTGCGAGTCGCCCAGCTGGCGAAATCGGGCCTCGAGGGCCGAAAGCTCCATCCCGCGCAGCATGAGCTCGCGCTGACCGACTGCCGCGCAGGTCACGAACCGCTACTTTGCGCAGACGTTGCGCTCGCTCCTCTCGCCCTCGGGCAAGCTCGTCCTCCTCACCTCGACCTCGGTCTCTTCCCTCCTCCCGTCGATCTACGACTCTGCGCCCGTCGGTCCGCTGTACCGCACGAGTCTCGAAGTCGAGCACGCCGGGAGCAGGTTGCAGAACGCATTTGGCGTGTGGACTAGCTGGGAGTGGGACGGCGAGCGCGAGGGGGTCAAGGTGGTGGGTCTCGAGAAGGGAGCATAGAAGATTTGCACGCGTGTGCATTATGTGACTAGCACCCCATAGAGCTGCTTCGGCCGCCGATGTCAGGCGAGCTTGCACCGAGGAGTGACCGCTGCGTCAGACAGCTCACACTCCGCAAAGCCATTCGCTCGTTTATCTGCGTTCGGTTCCTCGCTCTTCTCTGCAATTCATGCGCAGACTTGCCCTTCGCATTCTCGCGCACGAACGCCAGCAGCTGACGTGGCGGGGTCTCCGCACTGATTTCGCGCATCCCCCATCCGCCTCGCCCCACTTGACCTCTTGCAAGGGCTCGCGCTCGCTTCTCGGCGTCTCTGGTCCCATGCTGCGTCCTGCAACAGCTTCACCCCGCTCTCAGCACCCCACTTCCTCCTGCCTCTCGGCCGCATCGCTCCGTATCGTCCCCACTGCCCACTTTCTTCACCTCCTTCCATCGTCTACTGCAAGACCCTCTTCTCGCCGGCTGTATTCTGCTCGCGCGGACGCTGCAGCGTCTCGTTGTACTCCTCTGCGCCGTCAACGCCATCAGCAAGCTGCGACCTGCCATGAGCCCTACGCATTCCTACGACGACAAGATGCTTATCGCAAAGGACGGCCTCGCCGACGCAACCGTCTACACTGACGTCGAGCGCTCGACGCCCGATGCATCAGCCTCCGGCGAGATTGACGCCGTCTTCGGCGCGCGGCAGGAGAAAGGGCCCAACTATCGCGCCGTCGGATGGATCTCTACCGCCATCCTGCTCGCAAAGAGCCAGATCGGCTTGGGCGTGCTCAACATTCCGGCAAACTTTGCGACGCTGGGGCTCGGACCCGGCATCATCCTCCTCCTCACGTGCGTGACGCTGTCCTTTCTCCTGCTGTCCGGATGAAACCTGACTGACGCCCGAGCCACACAGGGTTGCCGCCATTACCACCTGGAGCGACTATGTCATTGGTATCTTCAAGCTTAACCACCCGACCGTGTACTCCGTCCCCGACTGCGGCGAGCTCATCGCAGGCCCCATCGGGCGCGAAGTTCTCGCCGTCACGCTCTGGATCTTCCTCAACTGCGTCGCGGGCTCGTCGCTCCTCGGCATCTCGACCGCGCTCAACGCTATCTCGCTCCACGCGACCTGCACAGCCGTCTTTGTCGCAGTTGCGGCAATCGTCGTCATCCCGCTCGCTTCGATGCGAACCATGGGCCACGTTCAGTGGGTCGGCTGGGTCGGCATGGTCTCGCTCGTCGTGTCGGTCCTCCTCGTCGTCATCGCCATCGGTGCGGGCGGACGACCAAGTCCGGCGCCGCAGGAGGGACCGTGGGATAAGGACATCGTCTACTGGGGCAACCCGACGTTCGGAGACGCCATGTCGGCAATCGGGAGCTACATCTTTGCCCTGGCTGGCACGCCAACCTTGTATGTTGCTTGCTTGCCCTCCGCTCCTGCATCGAGTCGCTGACGTTGTCGCTTCCACTCCCTCCTCGGTTGTGTTCGCCTGTTTCGCTCGCTTGCTAAACTGCCACTTTTTCGCCTCTGCTTTCAGCCTTCCCATTGCTTCCGAGATGCGCGGCCCGAAGGACTTTCCGAAGGCCGTCATCGCATGTCAGTCCTTTGTGACGGCGTGGTATGTTGTGCGTGACGTCTCGCCTTGACTTCACCATCCAGGGATCCGCACACTGATCCGATCGGTCCCAATCAGGCTGTTGGGACGGCGGTGTATATGCTTGCTGGGCAGTATGTCGCTTCGCCTGCGCTCGGTACCGCCGGCGTCCTCATCAAGCGCATTGCCTACGGCCTCTCTCTCCCGGGTCTCGTTTCGGTCGCGGTCATCTACTGCCACCTCTCGTACGCATACTTTCCCCTGATCACGCTGGCGTGGACGCTGAGACCGTCCCGTTTGCAGTGGAAAATACCTCTTTGTACGCCTCCTGCGCGGAAGCCATCATCTGAACCACCCGACTGCGACGCACTGGATCACGTGGATCGCTTGCGTCCTCGCAAGCGTCCTATTCTCGTACATCATCGCCTCCGCAATTCCCGTATTCAACGGGCTTGTCTCCCTGGGTGCGTTCCGCTTTTCTCCTTGTTCCGTGTCTTCCTCCTTTTGTCACTTTGCCCCGCCTCTCCCGCGTCCTCCGTGTCGGCTCTCAGCCTATTGAAGCGTTTCTTTGCTGTGCAAATAGTGGGCGCAATGTTCGGCACGCCATTCTGTACTTCGATCATTGTGCGTTCCTGCTTCTCCCTGCGGTCATGCCTTAGCAGTGCTTGGCTGACCGGCACAACCTTACCCAGTCGGTTCTCTGGTTCTTCGATCATTGGTCCTTGCGCCACAACCCCGCTCGCAACACCCTCTCGTACAAGATCCGCTTCGCTCTCCAGGTCTTCATCTTCGTCGCCGGCATCTTCATCACGATCGGCGGGTCATACGGCGCCATTGTCGACATCATCCGCACGTACGGCAACAGCGGAGGGAGGGCGTGGTCGTGCGCGGACAACTCAGGCTCGGTTTGAGCGAGTGGGCGGCGGTCTTCGTCATGTCCTTTTTGCTCCTTGCCACGACTTCGTTCCGTTTCTGGTCCTCGGTTTCGCGATGTTTCCTGTCTTTTTCTGTGCTAGTGACTGCAACTGAATCAGGCCTTACTCCTCCAATGACAAGCTACGGCACTCTTCTCGAGTCTGAAAGCGAGGCCGCAACGTCGTGACAAGCCTGATCTGCGCTCCTTGAAGAGCGGAGTGCAGCGCTTTCTTGTGTATGTGAAGTGCGCCTCTGCGCTCCTCAGCTCAGCATCTGTCCCTTGTCAAACCTCAGCGCCAAAGAAGTAACACCGGACTTGCACAGCACACAACAGTTGTCATGAGAGCTACAGCTTGATGTGCGGCGCGGTAGACAGATTTGCGGACATTGCCTGCTCCACCAGCGTCAGCACGTCCTCGGCGACTCCCCAGCTCTGCTGGAACCCAGCCATCCCAAAGCCATAGGCATGTATAATCGGCGGTCCCTCCAAGCGTTTCTCGAGCTCTAGGCGCGCGCCACCCTTGCGAGAAGGCCGCAAGCCGACGTTGTGCCGCAGAATGCGGATGCCGGCAAGGGTGCCGTCGGATGAGATGGACGGGTCAATCGCGAGGCAGCGAGTGAGAATGTCCTTGGCGAGCTCAGGGCGGAAAGACGTGTCCCAGTCGCCGTGCTGAGAAAGGCCGTGATTAGCCATGTTGAGCAGAAGTAGCAAAGCAGCGGCAAGAGGCTTACTCCGTAGGTGCCACCACAGACAACTTCATTCCCAGGCCGCGGAATCATGTAGGTCGGATGCTCTGAATCTGGCAAGCCAAGAAATAAGAATGTCACTACATGAGCGGCTGAAACTGCGGGACAAGCAGGACTGACCGTGAAAGTCCATTGTGCATCGCTTTGTGTCGGAGCTCACGAGAACCGTCTGGCCGCGCACGGGCTCGCATGCCTGGTCCTCGATTCCCACGATCGACTTTGCGCCTTTAACGGGCACAGAAGTCAGCTTATGATCTGGAAGACGCTGGGGAAAAGGCTCACCGAGTCCAGTCGCATTGACGACCAAGTCGGGTCTACCGGCAAGATGCGCAACTTCCGTGATATCAGTGACCCTCCTGCGTTCAAAAATGACACCAAGCTTGTCGAGTTCGCCGGCCAGCCACTGTATGTAGCGCGGCGCGTTGATTGAAAGGGTGTCGAACGAGACGCCGACCGCGCCGGGCGGGCACGCGGAAGGGGGGAGATGGGTGTACTGCCGTAGATACTAGCCGTCAGCTTATAAGCCTGTTGCCTTGGCATAAGCACAAGCTCACGTTGGGTGCGAAATCCTTGTACCAGTGTCCGAGAAGGCTTGCCTCGTTGGGACCGAAGCGACGGGTTCCTTTGAGCTCAAGCGCAATACCTTGTGCAATAAGCGGTCGCAACTTGAGGCTGCAGGCAAAGATGGTAGTGAGCAAGACTGATTTGACCTGGACCAGAGTGGAAGAGCGACACACAATGCGCGCTCTTCCCAGCGGCTCTCGCGTCCGCCGTTATCGTCACGTGCGGCGGTCGGACACCAGATTGCGCCCTGTCAGCACGACAACCGTGAGTGCCTCGTCTGCGCCCACGACGATAGGAGCTTAGAACGTACAGCCCATGGACTGGCAAACGCCTGACTGTCCGCATCGAAGGGCAGGTCCCGCGCGAGAACAAGCACTCTGTAGTCGTTTCTGGCAAGCTCGAGCGCAATTGTGAGTCCGACGACTGTTGCAGAGTAGCTCAAGAGGTGTCAGCCGGAGCTAGCACGGCGTGAGAGAGGAGGCGGAAAGCGGACCTCCTGCGCCGAGCACAACAACCTGGCGGGCTTTGCTTCCACGCGAGCAGTTCTGAACAGCAAGTGACATGGCTCGAGTGACCGGGAAGCGGAAACAGGAGACCAGCAGCGTGTTGCGAGGACGACTGCACCAGCCTGTTAGAGGAGGTGGGGGAAGCAGGCTGGGGGAGCGAGCAGTGGGGAACGCGGTCAGGCCGACGCTTGCGGCAGCGTGGCATGCAGAGAGATTGTGTACGGCATGGCGGCAGGACAGAGCCGCAAGCGACAGGAATGTCGAAGAGGGGAGCAGCGCAACGGGAGCTTCACATTGGCTTTCGGCGCTACACTCCTCGCTTGCACAAGTGCTGTTGCTGAAGCCGCCACAAGACAGTACAGCTGCGGAGCTGAATTTACAGTTTGCGCTTGCCGAGCGCGAGCAAGAGATCTGCGTCGCGCTGCGCTACTGCCCATCGGTGCTTCTTGAGAACACCGCCGACCTGCGAGAGAAAGGCTGCCAGATCTTTTGGGTCGTAGGCATCCGGGAAGTGATGTACTAGGCGCAGTGGAGTGCATGGCGCAGGCGAGCTCGACGACGGCGAGCTGGAAGGTGGAAGAGCAACTTGCGCGGGCGGCTCCCGCAGCGAAACGAAGCACCAAAGGGTGATCTGTTGTATACTGGTCAGCTCTGCGCATTGTAGAGTATTCTTGACCGTACGCACTGAAGCTAGAAAGATGGAAGGCGGGCCATACAAGCCTCTGCTTGGGTGCCAGCCGCTGTCGAGGTCGGCTTCCTGCAGTTTGCGTAGTAGGCAAGGTCAGCACGGCAATTGGTCAATTCAGACAAGAATCTGAGGCACCGTGATGCGCAAGCGCAGGTACTCTGCGGCAAGGCTTGCCGCGTCAAGCGCCTCCGATGTCGCGACCCACATCCGCACCCGCTTGCCCGCACTGCCGTAGTCCTCAGGCCCAACTGTACGGGCGGCAATGCGCTCGGCGCCAGCAAAGGTCCGTAACGCAACAATGTCGGCTCGCAGCTCCAGCTCGGCGACGAGGAGGATGTCAAGCGTTGCGAGGAGAATGGCCAGCGTGCTCGCGCTGCCTGGGCCGGATGAGAGCGTCGCCATCTCGCCGTAGACTTCGCTTCTGTGCTGCGCATACGTCTCTTGCAGAGTTCGCCGCCACGTCTTCTCCATTGACGCCATTGCCGCTGCCCGCAGCGCGCCGCGCCAGCGGAGGTCCCAGGCGGCGGCGAGGAGGCCGTGGACCACGCATAGGCGCGCGTGCGGGCTCAAATGTTGCTCGCCGACGCCCTCGCTCACGTCGCCGCCGTGACCCTGACGCCTCGATCGCGAAAGCGCCTCTGTCATGGCACGCGGGAAGAGCAGCTCGTGCGGGCGTGCGAGGCTGTGCCACACGGCGCTCGAGGCGGCATGCCAATGCGCGTCGTTGCACGGCAGGCTGACGCGGTCAAAGAAGACTGAGAGAGCACGAGTCGGGAGGTGGTGGAAGACGGACGAGATCTGCGCGTCGCGCATGAGGACGAAGAAGACGCAGCGACGCCATTGTTCTGCAATGCTCCAGGCGTGCCACCGTTCGTCATGAGTCGGCAGGGAGCGGATGATCGAAGCGTGCTTGTGAAAAAAGCGGTACGAGTAGATGTCGTGCGCTCGACCGAGCGCGAGTTCGAAGGACGAGTACGAGAAAGAGAGATCGTGTTGCTCCTGACCGAGCAGCAGGCTGGCGACCTGACCCAGTATGAGCAAGCTCTGGAAGGCACGGACGTGCACGGGCACGGAGGTCGCCTCGCGGTGCAGGATGATGGCGCGTAGGTGATGCGCGAGGGCCGCACCGAGCTTGTACGCCTCGTCGCTGTCTGATGTCGGTGCAAAGCAGAGACCTGCGACCACCATTGTTGCGAGCAAGCAGGTCGAGTCGTGCGGGTCCCAAGATGCGGAGTGGACGATGGGAGTTTGCGGAGCGAATTCGGACCAGTATCGGCCGAGCGCTTCTGACAGCGCATGGCAACTGAAGGCGGGGGAAACGGCGAGATCCGGAAAGGGCTGCATTGAGGAGTGAATGTATCAAGACTTGCAGACGCATTGGCCCGCAAAGCGCAGAAAGATTGGACGAACCGAAAGATATGCGATCAGCGTTTGTCGTAACGCCTCCGTGACAGGTGATGCGATTGGTGCATCGTCCATTTGGGCAGCGAGAGCGGATGCCGGTGGGAGCGGCTGGTCCAGCTCGAATGCGAGAACATCGTCGTACGGGAAATTTGAGTCGATAGGCGGCAGCTGCCAGTCGGTGAAGAGGTCACTGGGCATGTCGGCGAAGCACCAGCTACTGAGTCCGCTGTCTGTCGGGACAGACGTCTCGGCGGCAAGCCAAGCGACGAGGTCGCTCAAGCCGTCATCGCCTGGGACGGCTGCTGATGCCATACTCGTCGGTGGGCCAGGCGAGGGCGAGCGTGCCTCCGAAGGAGCCGGACGGTCGTGCTTCTTGAGATGCGCCGTCAAAACATCTTGTCGAGCGAAACCGCGCCCGCACTCAGGGCAAGTACGGACGCGTGCAGGATCATGGTTCGCGGTGTGGCGCTTGAGGTGGTCTGTAGTGTCGGGCAACGTCAGCTATGCCTTGCAGGCCGCTCACAGACAGCACACTGTCGAAGCAGTAGGAAGGAAAGACCAAGCGATGAGAACGACACGGCGTACCGGCTCGTGAGAAGGACTTGCCGCAGCCGACGTGCGAGCAGAAGTGGCGTTGCGTAACAGTACCAGCCCGATCGGGCGGCATGGCTATATAGTTGAAGCGGGAGAAGCAGGGAGCACAAGAAGCGCTGAAGGTGGGGAAGGCCGCTGATAAGGGCGACGGTCATCTTATTCTCGCTGGGCGGGCCTGAATGCAGCAGAATGACGAGGTTGAATGCAACAACAAGTAATCGGTACAGAGCGGGATCTCAGTAGTGGACATCGGTGTGGATGAAGCCGTGGAGTTGCTTGCCCGGCTCGTTGCCGATGAGCGCCTGCACCTCGTTGAGCTCAAGCTGAACGAGCTTCTCCATGTTCTCGACCTGGCTGCTCAGGTACCGGTAATTCTTGGACGACACACCAGGCAGGGCGCGCAGCATTTCCTGCGGGGCGATGTTGAATCCGGCTTCGGCGCTGAGCGTGCCCTCGGCCGCAACGCCGCCTTCGTCCGTCTCGACACCGACGAGGACCGCCTTGGCCGGGTCCGGCTCGTCGCGATTCTCCTTGAGGTCGCGGAAGATTTCGACCGTCTGGTACGGCGACGAGGACCAGATGAGGCGGAGCTTGGGGAACGAGATGGTGAGAAGGACAAGCTTGGAGCGGAGATCGACCTCCGAGGCGTTTTCGAGTCGAGTCCGCGTCTCGACGTAGGTTTCGAGGTTGAACGACTTCTTCTCGTCAAATTCGATGAGGAGGATCGGCTCCTTATAATGCGCAGTGAGCAGCTCGCATTGCTGGAATCTGTGCAAGGTGGACGTTGCAAAGTTAGCAACGCATGTAGCGTGCGTGCTCGCTGACAGCCGAAAGTGGACGCACAGCCTGCCCGAATTGAAAGACGAGATCAAATCGGCAATGCTCTTGCGCTCGACGGCCATCTCCGGCGTGATGATGTAGTCGCCGATGCCGAGCGTGACGGGAATGACCTCGATATGCGCGGCGTGCAGGAGCGAAGGAAGCGACGAGCGGAATTCGCGCATGTCCACGATGACCTGCCGGAATCGCAAGGATCAGATCATGCGGGACAACGAGGAACGTCACGAGCGTACTTTGGGGATCTCCTGCGTTGCGTGCTTGCCGCCGCCAATGCGCGAGGGGACCGTGCGGAGGAGTTCGCCCTCGTCCTCATGCGGGCGGTACTCTGCTTCGTGCGGGATGGCCATCGACTACGTGATCGCAAGGATGAGCTTCGGAGTTCCTGCCCGGTAAAAATCATGGTAACGCACCCCTTTCTCCTGAATGAGACGGACGAAGGCGTCCTTCTCGCGGCGGATCTCGCTCAGGTACTTTTGCTCCTCGACCGAGTCCTTGTAGACGAGGAAGTAGACGCGGATCGCAAGGCCCGGGTGTGCAGCTCGGTACGTCTAGCGAGGTGTTCCTGGGTCAGATGACTCATGTTCGCGGACGTAGAGGGAAGAAGCACACCTCGATCCTCCGGACAAAGGCGGGCGTCGGGTCGTACATGACGACGTACTTGGGCCGCAGCTCGTCGAGCACGCGATCGTCTTCGTCGTCAAGATACGGGCGGATGATGACGAGATCCTCGTTCGAGATGAGGCCGAAGTATGCGTTGAAGTCGAGCTCGTTGAACGCCTCGTCCTCGTCAAGCTCGTCCGCTTCGACCGTGGTCGGCGCGCCTGTCGAATTGACCCTGCGCTCTCAGCACGTCAGACATACCTCCGCGAGAGCACAGGCAACGTGAACGCACATGTCGGCAATCTTGCTCACGTCCTCCTCGAACGCCTCCGGATTCGCCCCCGTTGCCGCCGCAAACATCGGACCCGTCGCGCCTCCCGCCCCACTGGTCGAGCGTGTCGCACCCGTCGACGAGCCCGCAGCTCCGCCACCACGCACGCGCCGGCGCTTGGTCGGCGGGGCCGAGCCTCGCCGCAGGTCCTTGCTGCGCAGCGCGGCGCTGAGCTCGTAGTCGTCCTTCTTGCCTGGCCCATAGGCGCCACCGCCGCCACCATTCTGCGTTCCGCTCTTGCTCGCGCCGTACCCATTCGTCGGCCCGCCGTTCGCGCTCGTCGACGTCGACGAACCCGCCAAAGACGATGCGGACGAGCTGCGCCGCTCGCCCTTGTTGAACCCGGGCGTGCGCTTGAGGGTGCGCTGCAGCTTGCCCATGTGCGCCTTCCAGTAGAAGTAGGAGCTGAGCTTCGACTCGAGCATGTTGTGCGACTCGGAGTTGTCGGGATCCTGCGCCGAGAGGTAGTTGCCCAACGTGAGGCAGGTCGAAGTCGAGTTGCACATGACGAGGATTGTGTCATTCGACCCGTCTGCATGGAATGCGACCATGTCAGTGACCAGCGGAGGTCCGAAGACGACAGAAGAGCGTACAGGGAAAATGGTCCGCCCGGATCATCTGCTGCTCGATCTCGTCCAGCACTTCGGCGAGCACAGCCCACTTCGGCTGCTCCTCGAGCACGGGCTCGACGCCGGGCGGCATCCATCCGATGCGCGGGCGCTTCTTCGGCGGATGCGCGGGCGCGGGCGTCGCCGCTGCCGAGGCCGCTGCACGGTTGCCTGGCAGCTGGGGCGGCGGCATAGCCTGGCGGTCTGGGTTCGCCCCAGATGCTGCACCCGCGTCCGACGACGCAGCAGCAGGGCTCGCCGCATGGTCTCGCTCGCGCATCGCAGCCTCCTCGATCTCGCGCAGCATCGCCTCCTCCTCCTCGGTCGGCCCGGCATCCGCATCCGCGGCTCCGGCAAGCATCCAGTCTTCGTCGGCGAGGTCGTCGGGGATCTCGATCCCGTCGACCGTCATCTCGCGCTGGCGCTCCTTGCCCTTGTCGGGCGCAGCGGGGGGCGCGACCGCCTTCTGCAGGTAGACGCGGTTGCGCGAGACGGTGAAGATTGTGTCGGCTGCGGGCGTGCCGAGCCATGCGGGGCGGTCGCGACGATCGAGGCCGCCGACCGAGGGCGTGTAGGACGAGAGGAGGGTCTCGAGGTACTGGTTGAATCGGACGCAGTCGAACGAGAGGAGGAACCTGGACGATGCAGTTGTCTCAGATCTGAGACGAGCAAAGCGACAGGCAGGAAGACTCACTCTTGCAGCTTGCGAAGGGTCGTGAGATCGTTGACGAGGCCGCGCGTCTTGGGTCCAACCTTGTGCCAGACTGGGTCGAGCTGGATGCGCACAAGGCGATCAAACGACTTGAAGAGGGCGTTCTCGACGGTCAAGTCCTCGACCTCGAGCTGTAGGAGGGAGTGTCAGTCAGCTTGACTTGAGCGTGAAGAAGGAAGGGGGCTCAACACACGTAGGAATTGCTGCGCTTGATCTCAGCCAGCGTCATCTCCATACACTCGAGGATAGCCGTCTGCACGTCTGCCATGTTATGTGTGAGCGGCTGGTAGATCTCGACGACATCGGCGCGGCGCTTCTGCAGGTCGGCGTCGACCTCGTCGTGGAAGCTGTCAGAGATCGTTGATCAGCAAAGATGTTGCCACTCTCCCCATGTTCAGAGCGCACCGCGGAAGAATCATGACCTCGCGTAGCTTCAGCTGCTTGAGCGTAGTCTCGAGCGGCGACAAGCCAAAGGTGAACGACTCGGGGCGGTCCGAGAAGGCCTTGAGGAAGCCAATCTGCTCGAGACTCCGTTAGCCACCTGGAATAGTTGGCAAGCACCCGCACGCACCTTGTTCTTCTCGCGATAGATGCGCACGACAAAGGCTTCTTGCGAGGTGGGCTTGACCCTGCGAGTCGAGTCGAGGTCAGCAGTGCTCGTCCTCCACTTGCCCGGCCATGCTCACTCTTCGGCATGCAGCACGACGAGGCCCGTGATGAGCTCGACAGGGATGCGGCCCTTGAGCATGTCGACTATGAGGATGCGCGACGTGACCGAGAAGATGCCGCCGTCCTTGTACATGCGCTCGCTGCGGGCGCATCGACTCGTGAGCTCTTGGAGCAAACGTCAATGACTGTAAGCACGCACCGCTGGGTGTCGTTGAGCTCGAAGCCGACGACCTTGAGCCGCATGCCCACCTCCTCCGAGAAGCTGCGCTCCTCCTCCGGGGTCGCGTTGACCACGAGCACGAGCTTTTCGGGGAGATCGTAGATCTTGAGCTGCAGTGCGCGGTACAGCAGGGTGAGCGGCTCGGTGACCCCCCACATGATGCTCGTCGAGATGTCAAACTCACGAAAGTCGTCACGACGGTGCGGAGCCCGAGGCCGCGAGCCATGATGAGGAGCGCATCTCCTGTCGATGGCGCGGCGTTCTCGGGCGGCACAAGCTGCTGGAGGACCGAGGCCTGGAAGGGGAGGAGGAGCGTCGAGTCGACAGCGCCCTTTGTCGCGTTGACGGGCTTGACCTTGGTCGGCTTGTCCTGCTGCGAGTCTGCAGCCTTGCTCTTGCCCTTGCCCCTGCCCGGGTCGCTCGGCGTGCGGGACGGCGGCATGGCGCTGAGCGGAACGAGGCCGACCGACGAACGCGCGCTCTCGCTTCGCCGCGATTTCGTGTGGTCGCGAGACTGCGCGCAGAATGTCGCAGACGAGTATCTACGAAGCTCACGCCGGTGAGCTGCCCTTGTCACGGTTCCCTGTTTCTTCCCACTGACTCCGCCCCACATCTTGGTGCCCGGCCGTTCGTAGCGCGCAAACTCGCCGAGCAGCATCCCCGGCTGGCTGGGTACTTGGGACTTCTAGTCGAGAATATTGAGGCCTACGATGCCGGCTCTGCGCCTGTCGACGAGGGTGCCACCAGCCGTATCGTTTCGCACTTTGCTCGCTTCCTCGGTTCCGATGCTGCGCCGACCTGGCCAGAAATGAAGGCAGCCGTCTACAGGTGCTTCGGACACGCTCCTTCAGTTTGGGTTCAGCGGATGGCAGGCGCTTCAGCCGCCATGTTTCTCGTCCTCCGCTGCTTCCGAAGCATGCACGCCCCGAGTGCCGACGAGCGCGCCGCCCGGCTCTTGATTGCGCAACTGGACAGTGCCGTCCAGACCGCTATGGCGTCCGCTTACAAGTGCGTATTGGCAACTCGATCCCGGTCGGGTCGCAACCTGATTACTTTCCTGCAGCATTGTCCCGCTCGACGGTCCTTCAGCCGCCAAGCCCGCGCTCCCCTCCGATCCAGCGGCGCCGTGACGCCGTCGGGCTCCGGCAGTGCCGACTTCTTCCGCCGCACCGCGTCGACCCAAGTCCCGACCCCGGGTCTCGAGGACGAGGACCGCGATTTCAGCCGCGAATTCAGCCTGCCCGCACCCGGCCCGGCGTCGCGCGACAAGGGCAAGCAGCGCGCGTACTCGCCGCGAGTGAGCGAGACGCCGCAGGCGGCGCTCGGGCAGATTGCCGAGATGCCGCTTGGCGAGAACGGCTACATGAGCGACGATGGCGACGGCGGCGACGCTCCGCGTCAGCGCAGCGTGACGGTGGCAGCCGCGGACCGCGGCAGGTCGACCGCGCCGTCGCTCGCACCGCGCGAGAAGGAGGAAGAAGATGACGATGACCACGACAAGCCGGCGTCGAGTGACTCGTCAGCGTCGCCGTCGCCGTCGCCCCCAAACACAACCGCAACCGGCCGCCCGAAGCGCAAGAGCACTGTCACAACGTACGCGCCTGACCTGGGCTCGGACGAGGACGACGTCGTCAGCGACGAAGAAGGCGAAGAGGGCGGCTTGGGCGGCAGCGAATATGGCGGTTCTGACGATGCCATGGAGGCAGCGGGCGGCAACGGCAGCGGATCCGGTATGATTGACCTTGTGCGTCAGCTGTCTTTCCGCAATCACAAGAACTTCGGACTTACCATCCGTCTCGCAGCTGGACGTGAACGACCTGGTTGACGTACGCCCGCATGCCTTCCTGGCCTCCTGCATGTGATCGCTGAGCTGACAAATGACACATACCCAATACAGCGCTCCTCTACCTCCAGGCGGAACGCTACGCCAGGCCCGTCGGGGCAAGGCCGCTCGCCGGCAGCTCATGCAGCTGCTGCTCAGGCTAGATCGCCAAGGCGTCGGAGCGCCTCGCCTTCGACAGGTCGCGCCGGCACCGGAAAGAAGCAGAAGACTTCAGCGACAGATCCCGACGTACGTCCTCAAGTTCCCGTGACGTTCACCTCCGTCGGCTTTTGCCTGATGCACTCACTCATGCTCGCAGTCTGCCGCAAAATCTCTCAAGCTCCTGCCGTCCTTGCTCAAGTCTCTCGCCCCTGCCCAGCTCGACAATGCGGGGCCTCCCGCCGGCTTTGACGTGTCCAACCGCAACCTCCTCTTCTCTCGCGCGAACAAATCCAATCACCTTGCCGGCAAAACCGTGCCGACAGTCAACACCGGCATGAGCAAAGGCGTCTACTCGATGCACAAGAACCTGCTCTGCATCAAGCCCGAGATGAACATCTGCGGTTTCGAGGGCAAGATGTTTGAGCCCGGCGCGCCCGTTGCCTTCATCGGGCGCCTAAACAAGATCAAGGACGTTCGCAGCTCAATGTCCGACCTGTCCACTCAGTCCGGCGGAAAGTGCCACACGGGCATCAACCTCTTTGTTCACCTGCCCAACTCGTCGCCGTCGATGTGGCGCTACATGGGCTGGTACGACGTCCTCGCCGAAGGCGCCGAGCCGATCCAGGCAGGTCCGGGAGCACTTGACAGAATGCACCCCAATCTGCAGGGCATCTTCCGCCAGCACCTCAAATACTCAAGACCGGAAGTCAGGGCGCTCCAGAGGGGGGAGGAGATTACGCGTATGACGCACCTACTCGAGTCCTGGGGCTTCAACGCGCGCACACCGACCGCCGCTCTCCTCGAAGTTGAGGACCCGAACCGTGTCGGCGCTCCACTCGCCATGCGGTACCTCATCCTGCGCTGCACGGGCTTCAAGGATGAGTGTTACTCCAAGTGGGATCAGAGGCGCACGGCCATGCCTGTCGGAGCGAAATGAAGGTCTCTGTCGTCTGTTCCTTGTGATTGACCTCGAGCCGGGCGCGTGTCTTTGGGTGATAAGCGATCGTCATTCGGGTGTCAAGCGATCGTCATTCGGTACCTCATTCTGCGGCGTAGGGACTTCAGGCAAGATTGCTGGATCGAGTGGGACAGGCTCCGCAGGGAGCGGTCGAAGGCGGTAGACGAGTAGACCCCCGTTCGTTTGCCAACTCTCGTCTGCTCTCCTCCGCACGGGGCAAGCGCGCGTGCACAGCAAGGACAGCTGTGTTGTTTTCAATCAATGCACTCCAACAAGACGGAGACTAGAGGTATGAGAGAGATGGAGAGTTAGGGGAGGAATGACGGGAAAAGCGCGAGCGAGGGAGAGGGTCGGGGTAAACAGGTGACAGGCTCGGGTCCGGACTGCCACGCAGGGTTGCACTAGGGGAAAGCTGGGAAAAGCCGGTCACATGCGCTTCTTCTGCTCGATGGCAAGGTCGCCGGCGCCGAGGTTGACGAGCAGCAGGAGACCGCCGATGATGGCTGCGGGGCAGCGAAGTCAGCTAACCGCTCGAGCACAAACGCTGAGCACGCAGCGCAAGTGCATTGGAGCATGTCGCGAGGCCGCGCCCGTAGGGTAGGAAATTGAAGACTTACACAACGTCTGGAAGAAGTCGTACCTGTGTAAAGACGCACTGTCAGCTCCGTGCTCTGAATAACGAGCGAAATGCGAGACGCACTTGAGAAAGTCGCGCTGCGGGTGCGCCGAGTGGACGCGCCACCAGGCATTCACGGTGACATTGAAGATGGAGAGGACGACGACGAGGAAGAGGGCGCTCTGGCGCGCCTTGTACCCAATCGCGACGCAGATGCACGCCGCGAGCCCAGACACGCTCACGAAACCCTTCGCGACACCCGTCTGGCCGTTGAAGACGAAGCCGAGGAAGAGGAAGACAAGGAGGACGCGGCCGAAGAGCTGGAAGTACTTCTTGCGGTCCGTGTCCGACACGCCCATCGAGAGGTTGCCGACGATCGACGACTTCTTTTGCGAGAGCGAGTCGGAGAGCGTCATGAGAAGGCCGCCCATGACCGAGAGGTTGCGGAGGAAGAAGGTGAGGTCGAAGATGAGACCGTAGCCGAAGCCTTGGGCGAGGACGACACCGAGGAGACCGCCTGTCGCGTACTCGGGGTACCGCTTGGCGATGACAAGGCCGGAGCAGGCGAGCATGACCTGCAAGACGAGCCGAGGACCGGGATCAGCTCGCAGGAAACGCCGAAAACGGGGTCGCAGGCGACGCACGATCACGTTGGTCCAGAGGAAGATGTGCGAGATGCCCCAGGGGAATCCGCGGTGTTTCTGTGTTCCGGGGCGCGGTCAGCAGCTTTCGCGTGTGCATGTGGGGGTGGAAAGGTTGCGCCCAGCGCACCTGGAGGTAGTAGTTCTGGTCTGCAGGCGCAACTTTCTGGGTCAGCCCACTCTGTGTATTGCCATGGGAAGAGAGCACACGCACCGCTGAGCTGGGTGAGGATGCGCAGCGCATCTTCGAGGAACGTGACAACGATCAAGAAGCGGCCGATGCCAGGCAGCCACGGGCGGATGGGCCTCGCGAGCTGGTCGAGGCGGTCCTCGATCTTGTCGCTCACCTTGCGCGCCTTCTCGAGCTGCTCAACGCCCGCCTGCCCGCCAAGCATGTCGGCCGCAAGGTCGATCACGCTTCCTCGCCGTGCGTGCCGCGCCGCGGCCCCCGCCGCCGTGCCCGACCGGCCGTGCCCGCCCAAACTCCCCGTAGGCTGGTAGTGACCGCCAGGAGGCGGCGGACTGGCGGCAAAGTCGTTCGAGAGGTACGACGGGATGGCGCTCCCGCGGCGACCGTGCGACAGGTAGGCTGACGAGCGGCGCGAGGGGGAGCTCTCGACCGATCCCGGCGGAGACCTGCTCGCGCTGCCTACGTTCGAGTACGGCATCGCCATGGCGGATGGACGGGGCGGGGAGGCTAGCGTGGAGCCGACGAGATCGCGAGTGAGGGCACGGGAGGAAGGCTGGCGCAAGGGAAAGTCTCTGCAGGAATGCGAGAGCTTGCACGAGCTGCGTTGAGTCCGGATGAGCAGAGAGAGCAATCGGAGAACGACGATGAACGCTCGCGACCGGTGACGCTGGAACGTGACCACGACAGCTTCACCGCTGCAGCGGTGCTCCTGACGGTCGGACTACAGTTTGAGAAGTGCGATCACGAAGCTGCACCAGTCCAGCAACTGGCGGACGACGTGCAAGTGAGAGCTCGTCGGTTTTCCACGTCCCCCTCTTCTCAGGCCGCATTCAGCGAGTCGACAGAGCGAAATGAGTGTACAACGAGCGAGCTAGGGCAACGTCCATCTACGGCGAGGGTACAACGCAGGTATGATTAGGCGTGACGGATGCAAGGACATAATCTAGGGCCGTTGAAGATGCAAAGAACCGGAGCGAGACGAAGCGGTCGGACCAAAGGACCACGAGCGGGGTGTCGTATTTTCGTAACGAGCCGACGAGCGCCTACGCTTTCTGGCCGCGCGGCCCCTGCGGGCGCGAGACGAAAGTCGTGCCGAAGACGCGGTCCCAGAACGGGCTAGTCACGCCGAAGCCGAGTTCAGGCTCCTTGCTGTGTACACGGAAGGGGGCTGGTCAGCGACAATACGGCTGCGTGCAGGCTGTGAAGAGATGAGACGGACTAGTGGTGCTGCGAGAGGGACAGCAAGGTCAGCTTCGGTGCATGCGCGCAGAGCGGGATGAAGTGGGCTCACCTCCATGTGCCACGACTTCTGCCTCTTGACGTACTGTCGACAAAGAAGAAGATCAGCTCATGCGCTATGTAAGGCATGAAATTAGGAAGGAAACGCACCTCGGGCAGCTTGGTGTGGTGCAACGCGTAGTGCATCACGTCGTACAAGACGTAGAACGTGAACGAGCCGGCGATGATGCCGTTGGCCATCCAGTTGGGGAACAGGACGTGCGCGAGCTTGGTGAACGGCGCCTGGAGCGCGACGAAGAGTGTTGGCGGCATGACGAGGCGCATGCGGTCCATCTGCGACACGGGACGACCGAGTGAGCTCCAGCATGCGGGCCAGACAGACGGATCGAACGCACAGGGATGTAGTGGTGGATGCCGTGCAGAAGGAAGTGGAGCGTGAGCGCGGCGGGGTGGTCGGGGAGGTGCTCGTCGATGTGGAAGAGGAAGCGGTGCATCGTGTACTCGAGAATCTGCAAGGCGGCTCTATTCAGCTCACTCATGCACGCGAAAAGGGAGGACAGGTGCGCGCACGGTCCAGATGAAGTTGCCGACGAGGAAGCACGCGCCCGCGCGGGTCCAGGCTTGCGTCATGCTCAACCCGAGCGCGAGTTGCTGGACGATCGACTGGCGGAAGATGTACCCGGCGATGGGGAGCCAGATCAGCGGCACGACGTACCACGACGTCATGGTGAAGATCTCGAGGTACCACGGGCCGAAGAGGCGCGCAGGACGAGGGAGGTGCCTGCAGTCGTGAACGGTGGTCAGCCCGGGAGCCGCTGTGCACCTCGGTACACGGCAGGGCGGGACGCACCTCGGCTGGTGGACCTGCTGGAGGTAGAAGGCCTTGGAGAAGTTCGAGTTCCAGACCTGCATGATGAGCGGGCGATCGAGGTCGAGGAACTGGTTGCGCTCCCAGTCGCTCTTGTTGTCCGTGTCGTCGGGCTTCCACCCGTCGGTGAACTCGAAGTCGGGGTTGGTGATCTGCTCCTCGGTGCCGAGGCGCCCGACGCAGTACTCGTCGAGGACCGAGTAGGCGCTGTCCGAGTGCGAGTGCTCGATCGGGTCGTCCATGACGGCCGTGATGTCCTTGCCGGCCCACTCGAGGATGAGGTCGTCTCCGCCGGGGTGGTCCTCGAGGAAGTGCGTGACCTGCAGCGCGAGTCGCAAAGACGGAGGCGATGCACGGGACAAGCGTTAGTCAGCCTCGCGACCAAGGGGCAGGCTCGCTTGCGGGCGAGACAGGGGCAGCGCACATCGTAGATCTTGTCGTTGTGAATGACCCAGCAGTCCTTGGGCGAGTTGTGGCGCTCGACATCCTCGCGGAGGTAAATGCGAGCGCGACGAGGGGCGCGCTTGTCCTCGGTCGACATGGCGGTGCAGCTGCTGTTCGTGACGGTCGAGAAAGAGAGCTGGCACGCGACTGCAGCACTCGCAACAGCAACGACGTCGAAGAAGCGGCGAGCGAAGGCGCGAACCTCGACCTCGGCGAAGATGCGCGAGGGCCGACGCCACTCACTTCGACTCGCTCAGACTGCAAAACAGACCACACAGACTGCAATGCGAATGCTAGTTACACGTGCACAACAGGCGCACACGGCCGTACAGCGACGTCGACAAAGGCCCACTCCTCCTCTCGACCGCCCCAACGCGTCCGAATCGCTTTCATGGTGGGCTGAAAGGTCCCCAAGCAACGAAGACTTCATGCGAATGCCGTGCGCGCCGATCAAGACTCGCCCGTCTGCTCGCGTGCGGCCGTGAGTGCGTCCTGCGCCTTCTTGTACTCGTCGGTCGCGCTCAACTCGTCTTCTGCGCTCGCCTACATGTACCAAGCGACATCAGTACAGATTCTCACGAACGCCTGAAGAGCAGCAAGAGCGCACCAAGAGGTCGTCGAGGTCGGTGATGGCTTTGGCTAGCCGCTTCTGCGAGTCGGGGATCATCTGCTCGCTCTCTGCCAGGACCCGGCGCTGCGCAAAAGAAAGCTGCTGTCAGCGTTCCGCCTTGCACAGCGAATGAAGGCCCGCAGGGTGCGGCAGAGATGCGCACCTGCTGGCGGACCTCGTACTCATCGTCGTGGTTGTCCTCCATCTGTGCAACGCGCTCCTTCTGCTTGTCCGCCTCGGCAATGTACGACTTGAGCTCCTTGACGAGCCTGTGTGCGCGTGTGAGTCGTGTGAGCTGATGACGCGGCTCGAGAGTCGCTCGACGAGGGTGAGGAGAGCATGAGGAAGAGGCGCACCGGTTGACGACGCCCGTCTGGATGGTGAGCTGCCGGGTCTGTGAGCTCATGCCTGCTTTTGTTGTCTCCTCTTTGCGCGGTGGCGAGGTGGCCGAGGCGAAAGAGCGTTGCGACGGGCGACTTTCAGCTGCTTCTGCTCGGGCCGCCCACTCGTCAGCCTGGGCCGAGTGTTGCGACCGTCCGTATTTGCTCACGGGTGCACGAGGCGCCTCGAGCTGCTTCCCGACTCCCTTTAAGCCCGCCCCGCTCGTCCCTCTCGTCGCTGAACGACCTCCCGTCCCGCTCGAGATGGCGGCAACGCAGAGCGACACTGCCGGTGCGAGCGCTCTTCCCGGACCACGCAAAGCTCTGCTGACCCTTGCTCGGGCCCACAACGCAGTCAAGCCACCCGCCGCGGCCCTTCCCTCGTCTTCGCCCCCCACATCCCCGTACCTTCCCGAGTCTGCGCCCTCTCCCGCTCCCGCCGTGCCACCCGAGCCCGACATGCGCCAGGTCAGCGGTGACCCGCCGTTCGCCGCGCTTGCCACCACCGCTGCCGCTGCATCCGCCTCGACCCCCACTTCACCCACGGCGGCCGCACCGAACACTGAGCCCACGGCAGACCTCTTCCCCGTCGCAAGCAGCAGAGACGGCGACGACGATGCTGACGAAGCAATGATGGAGCTCGAGCTGCTCTTGCTCTCGGGCAAGAGGCGGCGGGTCAAGGTCCGCAACGACGACCGGGTCGGAGAGGTGCTCGAGCGCGTCTGGCGAGACTGGCCTGAGGGTGAGCCGCTCTCCGCTCAGCTCTCGCTCGCATGCTCTTGACGGAGCATCGAGTGCCATGACTGGCGTGCTACTCGTGCTGACCCACCGGTGCGGCTTTGTGCAGACTGGCGGACAAGCGAACCAAGGCCGGCAAACGCGCAAGCGCTGCGCCTGTACGTTCTGTCCCCGGCTCAGACAGCTTCTGAACAAGCTGACGCTCAGTGCGGCTCCGCAGCCTCTACCTCGGCCGCTTCCTGGATGCCAAGACAACCCTCGATGGTCTGTCTTCCTTCTCTCGACCGAGGCCTCGCTCAACCTGACTATTCGAGTTCTGCAGCGTGCGGTATTGTACCTTCTGACACCCGACCCACCATTGTGCATTTGCATGTCCGCACGCTTTCGCCGCCGGAACACACGGATGGTCCGTCCCTCTCGCTTCTCCTCCCTGGCGTGGTCTCAGCTCCTTCCGAGCCGCTCGCAGATCCGGATGGTACGGACAAGTCAGGCGGGCGCATCTGCGGCTGCTGCATCATTTCTTAGCCACCCTCATTGGTCCTCCTCGTGTATCGCCTCTCGTCGCCCTTGTATCCCACTCTCGCCCGTAGTGGATCGTGCTGTGTCGTGTTGCTGTCGTCCGCTGCTCGCAATCTATCGCTTGTCTCAACATCTGAACAATCTGGACACCACTGCCGGATCCGCTGCGCCTGCTGTCGCTCGCAGAAGAGACGCAGCACGCAAAGTATGGGTTGAACTCGTTTGCTTGGTTGCGTTACAGTAAGGAGTGGATGCGACAGGGTTGAAACTGCTTGAAAACGATGGCGGAAAGAACGAGAACGGAAAAACACAGAACAATTCATCTCCTCATCAGGTCGACCTCAGGCAAACCGCAGCCGCGGTACCTTTCGACCGATTGATGGCTCAAGACGCGCTTACTCGACGCGCTTGATCTCCTCCGAGCGGGGGACGCCGGGAAGCGGGAACTTCTCGGCGAAGGCGTGCACGTCCTTGGTGAGCTGCTCGAGCTCCTTGGCCGCCTCGCCGTCGCCAGTCAGGCGCGCGACAAAGTCCTTGAGGAGCTTGGAGCCCGCCTCGGCCTGCGCCTTGAGGCCGAGCTGGACGGCGCGGTGGAGGAAGTCGGCGACGACGCGCATCTCG
Organism: Rhodotorula paludigena; assembly: GCF_050403205.1. Taxonomy (NCBI): domain Eukaryota; kingdom Fungi; phylum Basidiomycota; class Microbotryomycetes; order Sporidiobolales; family Sporidiobolaceae; genus Rhodotorula; species Rhodotorula paludigena. The sequence goes on along the minus strand of NW_027481385.1, from coordinate 5,486 downwards.
GGCTCGCGCATCGAGCGCGACGTGAGCGCGTTGGTCCCCACACGTACGCCGCCGGGCGTAGCAGCCGAGCGGTCGCCAGGAACACTGTTCTTGTTCAAGGTGATGTGGGCCATGTCGCAAATCTGCGAAAAATTGGGCAGGGGTCAGCATTTTTGGCCTCTTTTTTTTTTCGGCCTCTTCTTGGCATTTCTTTCGCGATTCACCTTCTCGATCTTGCTACCAGTGAGGCCGAGCGGGCGGAGGTCCCACAGGACGAGGTGGTTGTCCGAACCCTCGGTCTGGAGCTTGTAGTTGTGCTTGACGAGCTCCGCGCCGAGCGCGCGCGTGTTGGCGATGACCTGAGTCGCGTACTCCTTGAAAGCGGGCGAAGCAGCCTGCTTGAGCGCGACAGCAACACCAGCGATGGTCTGCGAGTGGAGCGAAAGGTCAAGACTGAAATTTCGGACGATCATAAGCGAACTCACGTTGTTGTGGGGGCCGCCCTGGCAGGCAGGGAAGACGGCGTCGTTGATGCGCTTCTCGAGGTCGTTCTCCTTGTCCTTGCGGAAGAAGATGAGACCGGCACGCGGGCCACGGAGCGTCTTGTGGCTGTTCGCGCGTCAACGTCAGCCACTCATGCTTGACTGCGCAAGCATTCTCGTCAAGTCTCATTACGCACGTGGTGGTGCAGACGACGTCGCAGTCCTTGAACGGGTCATTCTGGACCTGAGCAGCGACGAGACCCGAGATGTGCGCCATGTCCATCCTGCTCACATCGCAACCCGGTTAGTTCGGTTTGCCCAGCAAGAGCAGCGGTTAGTCCCACTGACATGAGGTACGAGCCGTTGATGTCGGCGATCTTACGGAGGCGGGCGTAATCCCAGTCCCTGGGATACGCCGACGCACCGCAGATGACGATCCGAGGCTTGAAGAGCTGGACCTGCTTCTCGAGCGCCTCGTAGTCGATGATGCCCGTCGCCGGGTCGACCTGGTACGGGAGCGACTGGAAATAGATGGACGACGCCGAGATGTTGCGCTTGGGCGTGTAGGCGCCGTGCGTGAGGTGGCCACCGTCGGCGAGGTTGAGGCCCATGATGCGGTCCTGCGGCTGGATGAGGGCCGTGAACGCGGCAAAGTTGGCCGTCGAGCCCGAGTAGGGCTGGACGTTGACGCCCCACACGGCCGGGTCGAGGTGGAACGCCTCGAGCGCGCGCCTCTGGCAGAGGCGCTCGAGCTCGTCGACGACCTCGTTACCGCCGTAGTAGCGGGCGCCGGGGAGACCCTCCGAGTACTTGTTGGTGAAGACGGAGCCGTTGGCCTCCATGACGGCGAGCGAGGTCAGGTTCTCGGACGCGATGAGCTCGAGACCGCGGAACTGGCGGTACGTCTGTGTGTGTAGAGATCACAGTCAGAGCAAGTTCTGCTGGCACAGCTCCGTCTCTGCTGCTGCGTGCGGCCCCACTAGCTGATGCAGCCGCGGCAAAGGCAAAGCAACGGTGACCGTCGAGCGGGAGAGACAGCACTTCTGATGCGCTGCATGCTGCCCAAGACCCTCAATCAAGCCCGCCGCTATGCGTCTCCGAGGTGAAGCCCCTCGGGTAGCGTCGGGAGCGAGATCGACATCGGCTGAGCACGTTCACGGGCAGCGTAGCGACGGCAACCCGTCGACAGTCGTCCTGTGGCATCGCATGCAGCTGACAGGCAGGCTCGACCGCAGTCTGCCGACATCGCCTGATCACAGAGGACGGCGAGCACGAGCTCGACGGCGGCGACGAGGACGCTAGCTCACCTCACGGTCGATGAGCGCCTGGATCTCGGGGTCGGCCTGAGCCAGGGGCGTGTAGAGGTCCTTGTTCTGCGCAGGGTGCGCGAAGGGTCAGCATGTTTGGGCGCAGGGGGCGCAAAGAATCTGGGGGCGGGGGCGAGGAGCGAGGAAGGAGCGGGCGGCGCACAAAGTCGGACGGGATGGGGACGGCGGGGCACGACATGGTTGCGAGGGTGCGCGGGGTGGGGCGGGCAGCAGCGAGAGGCGAGCGCGAGAGCAAGCGGGAGCAGCGCGCGAGCATCGACTGGGCGCGGGCTTGAGTCTGGCGAGAAACAAGAGAGGCACCGACCCCGCGCGCACCGGCCGCGCCCTTTGCAGCCCCCGCCTGAGACTTTTCATCCAGACTGGGCACCAATCCTCAGCGCTCGCGGCTCAGCTCAGTCGTCCGCACCACCGCCGCACAGCGCACGGCCACACCACCGCTCAACATGACTCCAGCTCCCGCAAAGAAGCGCAAGCGTACCGCCGACCCGCCAGCGCCAGCACCGCCCGCAGCTCAGCCCGCCGCTGCTCCTTCGCCTGCACCGGTCCTCAGCGCAGTCGCAGCTCGCCGCGCAGCCAGGCTTGCTGCCGCTGCCGCCACGAGTGCACCCGAGCCCGCAGCGGCTCCCGCATCCGCCCCAACTCGTGCCGCTGCAAAGGCTCGCTCGCCTACACCGCCGGTCGAGGATGAGCTTGAGGCGAGTGACGGCGGAGCATCCACCTCGGCAGAATCCGATGCTGCGCCAGACGTCGAGACCCGCCCGTCCAAGGCTCGCAAGCCAACCAAAGGCAAGGGCGCTGCCCGCTACTTTGCCGCTCAGGACGACGAGCCTGAGGAGCGTCCGCCCGCCGGCATGATGGAGGTGGACGACGGCGCAGTGTCGCCCCCCGAGGGACTCGAGCCGGCTTCTGACCGCGAGGCAGACATGCTCGAGCTGGGAACTCCCGTGCGCTCGCGCAGGAGGCGCGAGAAGACGTGCGTGCTTCCGTCGCGATCGTTCCGCGCAGCGTGCCCCGCTGATCCACGACGTCTGCAGAGCCTTTATTGACCCGAACTGCGCTTCTGCATTCCACTACCTCGACGGCGTCAACGCCGTTCGTACGACTGTGCTGGACGAGGACGGCGGCGAGCGCGATGCGGTGCTCTACGCCCTGCAGCCTGAGGAGGTGCGTCTCCGGCGTCTGCAGAGCATGTCAACTGTCTCTGATACGGCATCATTTTGCAGTCGCTCATCGTCCGCGGCGCATGCACCTTGATGCCCGTCGTCGGCTCGGTCACCGTCTTCGGCTCTCATCTTGCCGCACCTGCGGCTACCTCCTCGACTCATCCGCTCCCCCCACTCCTCGCATCGACGTCGTACCCTCTCTTTGCGCCGAGCTCGCACCCCGTCCCGCCTATCCGTGCGATCGCATCGCCCGCCGCCGACCGGCCCGCATCCCTCCTCCTGCCGAGCGGCGAGACGCTCGACTTGACCCGCTACGTCTCGGTCGTGCTGGTCACCGACCTCGTCAGTGGCATCGAGGGCATCGAGCGCGTCTTTGCCGCAAGCGGAATGGGCTGCGGAGTGGGCATGTTCAGCCGGCGCGGTGGTGGGCCAGAACCGTCGCTGGTCGGCGCGCGCGGCGGAAAGACGTGGTCACTCGTGCGTACCTTCTTGCCGCTTTGTTGCGCATGGTTTCTGTACTGACGGGCCGATTGATAGGTCCTCGAGCCGGAACCCGGTCTCGCGGCTCTGCAAGAGGTGGAGCCGTGGACCGCCGCCCTCTCTGCCTTCCTTCCTCCGCCGCCGCAAGCCGCAACAGGCGAAGCGGACGGCGGCCGCCACTCGGATCGTTTCGTTGCGGTCGTCGAAGGTCCGAAGCGTGTCGGGAAAAGCACTTTTGCCAAGATGCTCGTCAACCAGCTGCTCGACCGGTACGTCTTTCCGCTGCATGAGGATGATGAAGGAGCTTGACGTCTGTTAAACGCAGCTACGAGGCTGTCGCGTATCTCGACACCGACCTCGGCCAACCCGAATTCACGGCGCCTGGCTTCGTCTCCCTGAATGTCCTTCGCCGACCCGTTCTCGGTGAGTCGGCTCGGTTGTTCAGCCAAATTCGCAGCGCTGACGTTCGCTATCATCTCAGGTCCCGCATTCACGCACCTTTCCGTCCCCATCTCCTCGCACTACCTCGGCTCGACCTCGCCTGCTTCCGATCCAACTGCCTACCTCGCCGCTGCTTCCGCACTGCTCTCGACGTACTCGCTCGAAGTCGAGTATGCACTCGTTGACGAGCCTCGTGTATCTGCGCGAGGTCGTCGCACAGCGCCTGTCGTTCCGGCCGCCCTCGAGTCGCGCAAGATCCGCGAGCGTGTCCCGCTCGTCCTCAACACGCAGGGCTGGGTCAAGGGTCTCGGTGCCGACTTGCTCAACAAGCTCAAGAGCGAGTGCCGGCCGACACACGTCTTCTCCTTCGCTGACCCTGAAGCGCCCGACGCCTTCAGCGCCATGGCGCCACCGCCGGAAGGCCTCCCCTTCGCCTTCGTTCCGCTCACACCCGCACCCCCTTCGCCGCTCGAAAGCAAGTGGTCCGCGTCCGACTACCGCATCCTGTCACTTGTCTCGTACTTCCACGCCGTCTTTCCGTCCAACCCGCCTGCGCCTTCGGCCCTTCCGTCAAACACGTTGGCGACTGCGTGGAACTTCGAATATCCGCTCGTCGCACAGGCGCCGTACGCGCTCGACTGGCGGAGCGCGGAGCAGCAACTCGCGCAGGTCCACCTGCTCGAGGGCGGCGAGATCCCCTACACGCACGTCCTGCACGTGCTCAGCGGCGCACTTGTCGCCGTCGTCCAGGATGGCGCCGTGTCAGGTCTCTCGACGCCGCGGTCATTCCCTTACGATTCTGCGGCACCCGCACCGACTCCCGCCTCCTCGCGGGCACTCGGCCTTGCGCTCGTCCACTCTGTATCGCCGACGTCTTCCACCCTGCACCTCTCCACTCCTCTTCCCGCCGCTCTCGTCGACTCGGTCGCGCCGATCTCGCTCGCCAAAGGCGCACTAGACCTCCCCCTCCCGCTCATGCTCGACTTCACCGCGACCGAGCGCGAGACCGAACGCGGCATTGCTGGCGTAGAGTGGAGCGAGGTGCCCTTCTTGACCGTCGAGGCTGGCGAAGCGGCGGGCCGGAGGAAGGTCAGGAGGAACTTGATGAGGAGGGGACAGGCGTAGACGCGGACACGGCGTGCCAGTCAGGCCGAGCGGCTGCAGTGCATCACGGAGCTTGCGCGCTACTTCAAAGTGCCTGGATGAGAGTCAGAGGAAGCGCCGGCCGCAGCTGCGAGGACCTGCGTCCAGAACGGGTTGATGCAGAGCGACAAAAAAGACATGATCTGACGAGGCAGGACTCAAAACTCTTCGGAGTGCCCGTTCCGTGGAAGCCGCATTGTACAAACTCTGTGCGCGCGGTGCACTGTGATTTTTCGCTCTGCGCCGTCACATTGAGCTTCTGATGTTTGCGTCTGTCTTGCTTTCCTGTCCTCACGCGCGAAGTCAACGCGAAGTCGCGCCGGCGACTGCTCCCGAACTCGCGATCGACAGGTGCAGTGTCACGCAATAGGCCGCATGCAATGTGCGCGACACAGGTCAGGGGATGCGAGACGTCTCCCCGGCAGTCAGCCGAGTGGACCGGACGGCAGAGTTTCAGCCTCCTGTGCGGG